>NC_072452.1:17729421-17978996 GCF_027596085.1 Anoplopoma fimbria
GAGCGAGAGGAGCGAGAGGAGCGCTTGTTGGAGTCAACTAGAAAGCCTACTGGCAACGAGTGCTGATTTCTTTTTTTTTTTTTTTTTTTTTTTGGTTGTTGCTTCTGCCCCCCAAAAACCGGGCTGGATTTAGGCTACTGTGCTTCTACTTTGCTGCAGCCCGACATTAAATGCCGTTTTGTACATACAGTGGGCTCTTGCATCGTTTCCTCCCCACTGGCTTTTGGCACAACGGAATTTTTTTTTCTTTCTTCTTTATGTTGCATGGACTAATTATTGGGATATGTGCAGCCCCTTTTTTTCCAAGTGAGATACGAGGAAATGAATTAGTAAGTAAAAAGCCTCAAGACTTGCGGAAGGGGATGGAAGACTAAATCTGCTGGAAATAAAACAGGTAATCCGGACTCCAGTGATGAGATGAGACATTCCCTCAATCGCACCCATGTTCTTTAGACAAAGATATCCGGGCTTAAGCTGTTGAATAATTGTGTGACTGCAGATCCTTTTAGCTTTTTTTTTTTTTTTTTTTTTCTTCATCCGATGTGCAGTTTGAAAGCATATAAAGCCGAAAAGGACATTTGTATCACTGCTTGTAATATCTCTCACAGAGCAAGATGTTCATCCAAAATGCGACTTAAGTATTTGCTGCCATCAAGGCGGAGAATTTAACACGGACTTTTTTCTTTTTTTTTTTTTTTTTTGAACCCCGATCATTCATCCGCACGGAAGATTTAACATTTTGTGGACTTGCTCACAGGAATTCTCTTTTACGCAGTCCGATCATTCCCCCCCACACCTTCCCTTTTTTTTTTTTAGCCCAGTTGAAAATGGACAGTTCATCATATGAGTCATGTGTAAGACCAGTTTTGCCGCTTGAGGAGAGCTGCACGGATTTACACGGCTAAATCACTGTTGTGAGAAGATTCAGCATGTTTTCACAGATCTGTCGTCCCCAATGTGTCTCCCGCTGCAGTAGACCGGAGGATGTGCTCTGCCTGAGAAGAGTGAAATAGGCACTTGTTACAATTATAGCTTTCACGCCATGAACCCCCCAAAACACTTTTTTCTGGACATTTGAATGAGATGATTCATTTGGAACATTTTTTCCCCTCTGTTTTCTCTTACGTTCATTCTCGTGCGTAATTAGCGAGGTCTTTATCAGACTGAGAGAGAGAAAAAAAAAAAAAAAACTCAACAGGTACAAATGCAAACCAAGGAGATGGAATTAATACAATTAATTGCTGTGTTCCTCCTGTGTTGGGTCGCGGCTGAGGCTGTGATCAACCTAAAGTATGGAATAAACGAGGAGATGAAGCCCGGGTCAGTCATTGGAAACGTGACGAAGGACGCACTGAAGCAAGGGTTTCAGGTGGCTCTGCAGCCCCCGTACTTGAGGGTTATCTCCAATTCGGAACCGCGATGGGTGGAACTCAGTCCAGCCGGAATCCTTACAACCCAAATGAAAATAGATCGGGATGTAGTTTGTCGACAGAACCCAAAGTGCATTATTTCCCTGGAAGTGATGTCAAACTCCATGGAGATCTGTGTCATCAAGGTTGAAATTGAGGATTTGAATGATAACGCACCCAGATTCCCAACGAGCCACATTGACATTGAAATCTCGGAGAACGCCTCCCCTGGTACCCGGTTTCCCCTAGAGGGGGCAAGCGACCCGGACTCGGGGATCTTTGGAGTGCAATCCTATTCCATCACCCCGAACGAGCTTTTCGGACTAGAAATAAAGACCAGAGGGGATGGGTCGAAAATTGCTGAGCTTGTTGTGCAAAAATCGTTGGACAGGGAGACCCAGTCCCACTATTCGTACGAGATCAGCGCAGAGGATGGAGGAGACCCTCCTAAAATAGGCGCGGTCCAGTTAAATATCAAGGTGATCGATTCTAATGACAACAACCCTGTGTTTGACGAGCCAGTGTACACCGTCAACGTGATGGAGAACTCCCCCATCAATACATTAGTCATTGACTTGAACGCAACGGATCCCGACGAGGGCACTAATGGAGAGGTGGTGTACTCCTTCAACAGTTACGTCACCGAGAAAACGAGAGACGCGTTCAAAATTGACCCCGGAACCGGGATCATCACCGTCAACGGGATTTTGGATTATGAAACGGCGAGAATATACGAGATCGACGTCCAGGCCAAAGATTTAGGTCCCAACTCTATCCCGGCTCACTGCAAAGTCACAGTGAACGTGATGGACACGAACGACAACCCACCTGTCATCAGCTTACTCTCGCTGAACACGGAGATGGTGGAAGTCAGCGAGAACGCGCAGCGCGGGTATGTCATCGCGCTGGTGAGGGTGTCAGATAAGGATTCAGGGGCGAACGGCAAAGTGCAGTGCAGGCTGCAGGGCAATGTCCCGTTCAGACTCCAAGAGTACGAGAGCTTCTCCACCATACTTGTTGATGGCAGGCTGGACAGAGAGCAAAAGGACACATACAACCTCACTATCCAGGCGGAAGACAGTGGCACCCCTCCTTTACGCGCCACAAAGTCTCTGGTAGTCAAAGTCACAGATGAAAACGACAACCCCCCCCACTTCCTCAAACCACACTATCAAGAGATGGTGATGGAAAACAACCTCCCCGGTTCATGTCTGCTAGCAGTGTCAGCAGAGGACCCGGACCTGGGGATGAATGGCACCGTTTCCTACTCCATAGTCCCCGGTGAGATTAAGCACATGGATGTAAACACATATGTCAGCATAAACCCATCAGGCCGCATTTACTCCATGAGATCATTCGACCACGAGTACACCAGGACTTTTGATTTCAAAGTGCTGGCCAGAGACAATGGTAACCCCTCTCTGTCAAGCAACGCCACGGTGCGCATCGTTGTCCTGGACGTCAACGACAACACACCTGTTATGACCAACCCTCCGCTCGTTAATGGCACGGCGGAGGTGTCCATCCCCAGGAACGCAGGGGTGGGTTACATGGTGACCCAGGTCAAAGCGGACGACTACGACGAGGGGGAGAACGGGCGGCTGACCTACACCATCTCTGAGGGGGACAGGGCTTTCTTTGAGATCGACCAGGTGAACGGAGAGGTGCGCTCCACCCGCATGTTTGGGGAGAACGCCAAATCCAACTACGAGATCACGGTGGTGGCGAGGGACCACGGCAAGCCCTCCCTGTCCGCCTCGGCCTACATCGTGGTGTACCTGTCACCGGACCTGAACGCACAGGAGCCCATCGGACCCGTCAACCTGTCCCTCATCTTCATCATCGCCCTGGGCTCCATCGCAGCCATCCTGTTTGTCACCATGATATTTGTGGCGGTCAAGTGCAAGAGGGATAACAAGGAGATCCGGACGTACAACTGCAGGTACTGACTGAATCTCGTGTGTGTGTGTGTGTGTGTGTGTGTGTGTGTGTGTGTGTGTGTGTGTGTGTGTGTGTGTGTGTGTGTGTGTGTGTGTGTGTGTGTTTTGTGGGTGTTGTGTGTGTGTGTGTGTGCATATGTGTGAGAAGGGGAGCGAGCGTGCCTGAAACTGCAGGTTGTGAGTGCATTGCTTTCTGTCATGCAGCATGTAGGCCTGAATGTGAGGACTGCAGATTTTTTATTTTATTTATTTATTTATTTTTCTTTCCCTCCCCACAGCTGAAACTGAGGTAGACGATACAGCTTTAAATCAGACACATTCTGCTGAGGCCCAGTGTTCCGTGTTAGGGAGACGTGATTGATTGATTTAATCCTCCCATTGTAACCAATTGACTCATAAATACGACGGTTCAACTGTCATGTTCAATTTGCGGGTGTGTTGCCGGACAATTAACGTCCCACTGGCTCAATAGCAGTCCCAGACATTTATTATTTAACGTCCACCATGGCTGATTGGCTGTTATCAGCTTTAATCCGGTGTGATTATGGACAGTCCTCTAGGATCACCCAGAACTGCCTCTGCTTTCTTCTGCACCAAGCAATATCTGGAGCAATAAAATTAGGTTGAAATATTAAAAAATATAGTTAATATAAAGTCACTTAAATCGCATCATCATTAACTATTTACCCGGTTTTCCCTGGAAAGGAGCAGATTATTATTTTCCGGACCTTGCATATTGAACATTCTGTTTTTCTTCATCAATCTGAACATCAACTCTGGCTTTGATTTCCCTGTGCCACATTACTACTATAAATTTACATATAGATTGGATTTGAGAGTTTAACCTGAAGCTATAATCATATTTTGCTCCAAACATAATTTTCTTAATTCAAACTTAACTTTGGGCATTTTTCAAGCATGTAGTCATGGAAAAATATTATCCCCCAGTATTATTCTTTATTTTTTTCCCAATATAGATTATGAATTGTGTATTTCTATTCACATGCACTGTTTGGATGAAATTGTCACCACTTTTAAGTGCTTTTCGATATTTTGAGTTTTGAAGAGCCTCAATTTTAAAATCAATTCTTGTTCTCTCTGTAGCAGCTCTAAAAAAAGTATGACTACTCCACTTACCTCTATGTTGTTAAAAGGAAGAATCCACATCTCTTCTCATCATAGAAATACCAAAAAATCACTCATAAAGTGTTTTATTCAAACTGACTTGATGCAGAACGATGCTTGTGTGTTGCTATCTCGATCAAAACAGCTGCTCTATGCAATATCACATTTTCCACGTCAGTTATATGTTTTGTCCAGAGCAGAAACAATGAATAAAAAAACTACAAATTCCAAATTCAGAACTGCGTTCAACACTTCCCTCTCCTCGTGTGAGCCACTCTCCCTGCTGGGAGCTTTAATCAGCACTGATGTGTTCTGCTTCTCAGTCGCCACCTCGAATATGAGGAGCAGTTATCTCCAATTTATTGCTTGTCCTCTGTCAGTCTGTCTGACTCGGAAGATTTCCCTTCCCAGATTTCAATTTGGGCACAGAGTAGAGAGACAACATGTTGGAGTGATAAATGAAAAAGAGATGGAGTATTTTCTACTCTTGCAGCTGCCTTTTTTTTCTTTCCTCCGAATCAAAGGGGAAGCAGAATGGAGGAGGGAGCTGTTTTGAAGATGCAATCTAAAAGAAAAATGAAAAAGACAAACTACAGTGGTGCGTCTTGGCCAGTGTGATTTTAGAAGCGTCAGAGAATTGGAGATGCGTTTTTAAGTTAGGGGCATAGGGCAGAGGGGGCAGAGGCGTTGAAGAAGCAGAAACACAGAAATTCCAGATATTGTGATTTCATGGGTAACTATAGTTTTGTTTTTGGCTTTAACAAAAAAATAAACCATATGCTCAACACTTAAAGGTTATAAAATGGCTTCCTCTGGAGTTAGAAGTAATGCAGATGGTGAAAAACATCACACATAATATGAAATATGTTTAGTGAGGTTTGTAGTCATCACTATAAAGAACTTAGCATCTGTTCTCTTGCGGAAAACTGCAAGGCTGTGCGAAGAATGGATATATCCCCCCCCAATCTGAGGATGCTTTGATAAAAACATGGCCGCCCTACTCATTTGCTCTTATTAAAGTCAAAATACTCAGTTCAAGTTTTGCACCAGCCACCGAGAGCAGCTAAGTGAATGTGAATCTGCAGTTCTCGTGAACTCTTGTGCTGCCAGTGGGCTCGCTTGAATATGAAAGAAGAAAAAAATGTAAAGGCTGTGGGTTGTGTGCTTTGAATATGATTGCATATACCGGTAGTGCTGCTCAGTACCAGTGTGTTCTTTTTGCTTTGCTTCTGTGGTTTTGGCATGTTTGCATATTGTCTGCCTGTTTGTGACATGTTGATTGTTGAGCATGCAAATGCAAACAAACAAGGGATAACAGCTCGATTGCAAGACGGGAATTTGGGGGGGTCATTTAAGTGTGCTGTTCCACTGGATACGGGCAATGAGCGTTTTTGTCTGGCACCCACGGTCGAACAGCGCCCGAGCTGGCATGGCGGGCGTGTTTTTGTTTTTTTTGGATCGTGTGTGGACAGCGGGGGGCGGAAAAGGCAGAACACTGCTTTATTGAGTCTGTTCAGTTTCTTCTACTTGCGCAGGGTGGCGGAGTACTCATATGGCAACCAGAAGAAGTCCAGCAAGAAGAAGAAGCTGAGCAAGAACGACATCCGCCTGGTGCCACGCGACGTCGAGGAGACAGACAAGATGAATGTGGTGAGTTGCTCGTCTCTCACCTCCTCGCTCAACTACTTCGACTACCACCAGCAGAGCTTGCCGCTGGGCTGCAGGCGCTCCGAGAGCACCTTCCTCAACGTGGAGAACCAGAACTCACGCAATGCAGCTCCCAACCACGGCTATCAGCACCCATTCACTGGGCAGGCCCACCAGCAGCCAGACCTCATCATCAACGGCATGCCACTGCCAGAGGTGAGATACAATCCGCTGTGCTCTGTCCTAAATCCTTGGCTGGGGCTGCTTTGGGTGTTTTACGGGTAGAGGAAAATGGGAGGTGTGGTTTTAAAAATTGATTCTCATGACTAAACGTTTGATTCATTATCATTCATAGAGTTCCTAGATTGTGCTGAATCTTAAAACTGAGCTGCAAAGCAACGATGCACCACCTTGCAACACATATATTTCGCATTCCATCGTGCCACAGATTATAATGTCAGTGAAATGTCTCCCTGTTATTGATGGAAAGCTGAGCTCTCTGAAAATGGCACGAGTGACGCTCTTGTCAGTCGATCTGAGTGGAATCCTTCAAGGCATTTCAAAGGGCCGAGACATCGGGGCTGACCTGTGACTGAGAGTGCTTTGCCAAGCAGAATTTGGAGGCCTGACAAAGTGGATTATTTGCCCTCTCCCACTTCACTTGTTTTCTTTTTCCTTTGTCAGTGCTGAGAACCTGCCAGATGTATTGACCCCGCTAATCAGCTCCACTACACATCATTTCAGGTGCTAGCAGAAAGAATAAGCATTGCTTAAACGCTTTTATCTGCGTGTTGTCCATTTGGCTGCAGTGTTACCGCATGGCCGCTCTGCACAAGCAGCCATTGAATTACCCTGACACACCATGCATGGCTCCAGCAGAGCGGTGGAAGTCTCACTTGGAAGACTATTCAAGCTGACAGAGTGTATGCAGACTAGCTAATCTTTAGTTTATAGATTTTTGTATGTATGAACTGGTCTATTGGATTCCTTTGGAAACCTTTTTTTCTTTCGTGACCTGCTCGTCCTTGATCCCATGGGAGAAAGGGGGCATTTCTGTTTGTGTGTGTGTGTGTGTGTGAGAGATAGGGAAAATGTGCATCTGTGTGTGTGTGTGTGTGTGTGTGTGTGTGTGTGTGTGTGTGTGTGTGTGTGTGTGTGTGTGTGTGTGTGTGTGTGTGTGTGTGTGTTTGTATAAGAATGTGTTTCATGCTCACTCCTACAGACAGCATCAAATAAGCTCCAGCTCCATGCGCACACGTGTAATTGATGACTCCAATTTCTGTTTGACATTCAGTGAGAAGAAGGTGTGGGGGGTTGGGAGCGTGTGTCTTAAAACAAGAAACACAAGATGGATATTGATGTATTGACTGGATGATCCAGAGAGATCCAGGCACCGGTGGATCCTGAGGGGTCAATGAGACCTACTTACAGGCATGCTGATTTACTGGGCCTGTCTGAGCCGCTTCTGACTGAGTTTGCGTGTGAGCAACACAGGTGGAAGGAATGAGAAAATGTTGTAAGGGGGAGCTGTGGTCGTCCTGTGGTGTTGTCTGGTCGGTGGAGGAAGAGGTGGAGGGATTCAGCAGGCACACGCAGTGACCCGTATGCTGTGATTGTACTATGCTATGCAGGTCACCGCCAGCCTTTTTCCTCAGCCAAGAAAAAATTGTGGGTCTGGCTGCACGGCGAAAAATCAACCATCATTGTTAGAAACTCCAGCAAGCTTCCTGTCTCTGTGGCTTAACCATCCAATAAAAGCACATTTGCCGCAGGATTAGGGGGAGCCTTTATTTGTTTCAGCTAATGAAAAAGTGGAGAGGGGAGACAAATAGGGTTGAAGATTGATTTAGATGATTCCATATGCAAAGCTCGGGCGAGTCTTGATAGAGATGTGCGACGGGGCAGATAAGAGATAAGGAGGGAAGAAGGGAGCGATGGGTGATTGAGTCTTAGTGCCAGGTGTCTGAGCCCCGACCACGTTTTCTCATTTGCTTAGAGCCTGTTGATTGGCTTGATAGAGGTCCGGGCCTGTTTAGCATGCAGCTTCCATTGCTCTCCGCCTTGCACATGATGTTGACAAACATCTCTTTGACCCGGCCTTTGCATATTTTCCCTGGACTGAGAAAAAGAGAACGTGTGTGTGTGTGTGTGTGTGTGCGTGTGTGTGTGTGTGTGTGTGTGTGTGTGTGTAATTGAGAAAGTGAGTTAGGAATAGCAGTAGAGTGAGAGCACGCCATATAACCTCCAACAGAGTTATCCCAGCGCAACAACAGTTGTCATTGTTTTGTTTCCACCCCATTGCGACATTTGCAAGAGACAGAAGCTCTACAGTATGTTCAAATGTTGCTCTTAAATACAAAATGTTTTTGGTATAATTACAATGCCATTTATAGCACAAACAAACAGCAGTGAAATGACATTGATAATTGCTTAGTTACAATGAGCAAGCTTGGGCTTAAAACCACTTGACTCCACAAATCCTCAACTCATATCCCATTGACTGGCTAGGACATACAAGTGGCTGCACTGTTATGATTACTAAGGGCTGCTTTGTCCTAAAAAAAAATGTTTTCATCCTGAGGGCAACCTCATAATTATCCATGATTCATTTAGCCTGGGCGGAAGAGATTTTTGTTTTTTGCACTAGGGCACTATGATAATTCAATGTTTGTTTATTTTCCAAATGCGTAGATTAAAATGATCATAGCAGAAAGAGTGTGGATTGGAGGTCAGATTAGGTTTTTCTAGTGAAGTTAAAGAGGATATGGGCTGGTGTCTTTTTGTAAATTGTGTTTTTTGAATCGATGCAAAGTTCTTCTACATTGTTAGTTTATGTGGGTCAGTAAACATCCTGCTTATGTCAGAGCATCTGAAGTCAAGCTTTTCCTGCTTCAGACAAAGCAGGCTGGCACACACACACGTACACACACAAACACAGCAGACTTGGCTAAGATAACAGTGACAGTTCTCCCCGAAGGCCTCATACCTCCGATTGCATTGTGTATATTGTATTCTCCCTTGTGAGAATGTGTACCGGTGTATATACCTCCCTGAACATTGCTGCTGTCCGTTGTTTTGAAAAGCATCAGCTGTGAGATGTTTGTTAGAGCTGCCTGTGGTAGCTCTAATATGAACGCTCACAGGAGAATAGAGCTGTCTTCCATGGCTTAATTATAGTGAATCACTTGGTAGGGGGAGACAATTATACAGTAAAGGAATGGCCTTTAGCTAGAATGTTTTTTTAAATTTGTAATGTGTGCTAAGGCTTCTCGCACCTGTGATTGCAGATAACGAGCACAGCATAAAAATAAGATATCTCACTTCATCGATTAGCCTAATTCAAGATATTTCTTCCTCACAGGTGATAAATATATCAGATAAAGGTGGAAAATTAATAAGAAAAAAGGAGACTGGACTATGTACTATAAATCATGTTGAACGTTTTTTTTTTTTAAAACCTCTTAAATCATCTCATGACACTTTTCATATAGATCAGGTCGAGACCATACTTTTTATTTTAAAGAAACCCAACAATACCCATAAGCGACGGTGGTAAAGAAAAGCTCCCCTCGAATGGTAAGAAACCTCAAGCAGAACCGGGCTCCGGGTGGGCGACCATCTGCCTCACAATTTGGTAGAGAGGGAGAGAGAGGAAGTGAGAGTGATGGAGATGCATAGCAGCTATGACAATAACAATAACTGTACAAATAATAGAAATCTGACTAATAATAATAATAATAATAATAATAATAATAATGATAATGTAATGTAATAATAATAATAATAATAATAGCAGTGTTACCTTAAGTCCCCTGGTAGTCCAACCCTATAGTAGCATATCTATGGGCTGGTCCAAGGCAAGCCTGAGCCAGCCCTAATTATTAATGTTATCAAAGATGAAAGTCTTAAAGGAACAGTGTGTGGGATGTATTGGCAGAAATGGATAATCCATGCACTGTTTTCTTAAAGATACTGTACCTACATGAGTCTCAGTGATACTGTATTGTAGCGTACACCGTAGTGTCAAGGTCAGATTCTGACAAAAGAGATGTGGATGGACATTTTGTGTTTGTTTGTTCAGTTCTCACAGACAACCAAATTAACGTAATTGAGAAAATGAAAGATGATAAAAGAAAACAAACGACAGGTATCTCAAGTGTACCAGTCTTGCTGTTTTTTTTGCTCCTGTTAGCGAGGAAGACGTTTTTGATATTGATGTAGGAGAGACAACAGGGAGTGGTTCCAGCGCGGCTGCACATCCCTCGCTATCACTTCACATCAGGACAATATGCATGGGAGCATTCAAACGTGTCATATTGAGCATGCAAAGTAGATGTCATGCTGTCAGCGCAGACTACACATCTGTTAAGACTGCCAATCTCCCCCCATCCACACACACACACACACACACACACACACACACACACACACACACACACACACACACACACACACACACACACACACACACACACACACACACACACACACACACACACACACAGGTAATCATGAATACACACGCACACATACAACATGTCTTATGGAGTGACACATTTATTTGAAATATGGGCTGTGACATTATCATTTACATCATTATGAGCAACTCTGAATTCTCAGAAGGAGAAACGAAAGGCATAATATAACACGTTCGATAATCAAACCTTGTTGTGACTCCGCATTTAAAGTACTCTTTTAACGTGGTTGTGATATTGTCTTCATGTCACCTGTGTTGAAGATGGTGTCTACTATGAATGTTGTTAATAAGAGTCCTTTAACAGTTTCTTTCATTGTAGTGTTAGTGAAAACATACATATTTACTGCAGTTGCTAACTTATTTTCCTCAGTGTAGACATTTTTACAGTATACGAAATAATTTATATTTCCCACTCCTTTGAGCAGCTTTTCAATGTAACAGAATTTTATTTTTTTTTGTGAAGAGAGAAAGAAATTCAGTCTTTAAAATGTATCTCGACAGGCTGGATCTGGAAGCATCATTTAGCTTTTTGTTGACTCGAACACACTGTGATTGACAGGAAGAAGGGTACATCAACAATTGGTTGAAAGTTTAATTGGGAAATGACAACATGGAAAGCGAAGAAGCACAAAGTGGAAGTAAAAACCCGTCTCAGCTTTCACGTTGTCGCTGAATGCGTGCATTACTGCATCAGGAGACGCTGGCTGGAGCTTCTTTTTGAAAATGTAAAAAGTTAATTGCCTGATTTTTATTTTTGCAGTGTCTGACTGTCAGCTTTGTATTCACAGTTTTCAATGCCATTTGGAAGTGAATAAAAGTGAATGAGTGAGTCTGACATTTTCAGCAAAACCTAATTGAAAAAACGTCCTCAGTTATGGTCTACGCATTTAAAACAGGATGAAAGAACCTGCCTGTCATTTACATCTACATGTGCTATAGTACCACAAATCTATCTTTATCCTCTCCTAGGGAACGAAATCACAACATTTTGATTCAAAACAACATAAAACAACTTAATATACATTTTAGTAAATTTAACCATTGAGTCATCCCTTTAATCAGTCTAAATCCATTTAAAAAGATTCTCCAATGATACGAAACCTCCAAAACGCTAAACAATTTGTCAAAGAGATAGAAAGACTAATCGCGGAAAGAACACAACAACAGATATACAGATGTTGTGCAATACGGGAAGGGATACAAAACTGCTTGATCTTAAAAGCCTTTTTTTTTTTTGATACATCGTAAGAGTGGGAGGTGTAAGTTACATTCTATAAAGTCTCCTCCTTTCAAAGGATTTGAGAACGAATCGTTTCATCTACAAACGCTTCGGATGCGCACTGATTGAGTGGCAGATGAACCTCTTAATTATTTAGAGAGGTTATTTGTAAGGCAGAGACTTCAGAAATGCTCCACTTTTCAAGTGTCAGTGTTTATAAGGTGAAATAAAGCCCCGCCTGTCAGAAATAAATTAACAGTGTGACAGTGATGTACTCGGTGCCCTCTTTATTGCGTTCCTCGGCTGGCTCCTCCCACTGTGTTTAACGCACAAAGCTGGTGAAGCTGTAGGGTGATTTTTGTGACATTACTCAACAAGATGGTTTTCACTTCATGCACAACCAGTGCTAGTTTTACACTTGGTTGGGTTTTTATAGCCTTGACCCCAACCCGCCACACCCCATCATTGCACGTCATTCTCGATGTTGCAGAGGTACAAAGAAATGACATAACGACCCCGGGCAGCCAGTCGGGAGCAGCCAGGCCCCGCCGGGTTGCCACCCTCTCGTCGGGATCAGAGCATCCAGCCAAAGAGCTTAAGAGTCAAAACAGATGAGTGACGGCGCCTGACGTACACATGTCACTGCATGTGTCCTTAACCGCATGTGACTGGTGAATTGCATGCAGAGGGAGTAATAGCTGTACTGTAGAGAAACGGCAGGGCCAAGGAAAAAAACGAGGAGAGACGGAAAGCAAGAGAGAGGGGAGAGAGAGGTCTATTTATAGAATGCCAATGATTTTCCTCAACCTGTATTGCTGCTGCCTGAAACATGGTATTTTTCTCTGTAAAATGCGGTGTTGGGATGAGGCGATTTTTTATTGCACAAACCATATCAACCTCTACAGAAAGCAATAATGTCACATTTCTGTTATTGGTACATAATGTTTTTCCCCTGAAAAAAAACATATATTATTATCTGACTGTACCTGCAAATGGAGGAGGTGGTATTAACAAAGGATAGAGCTTTCAGCATTCATTTTGCACCAACTCTATTTCCTTTAAGTCTCTACCGTACAGGATAACATCATCAAATGGTTGAACATCTTGATAACATCAGCAGACTGTACATGCTACAACAGACGAGTTCTGGCTCTGTTATACACCAGAGACACTCAAGCACACAGTTACATCCAAATAAAGGAAAATCATATGGTACTAATCAACTCGATTATTCATCCATCTTTTGAGATGACTTTATGTGCTTCAAGACGACAGCACTAAAAAAGAAAAATATATTTTAAATTACTTTAAAAGCTCTGTCATGTGGAAAGAATTAACTTTCTTGTAAACCTATTTAACATCAAAGGAAGGGGATTATTTTCTTTTTTGTGGAGCCAAAGACAGGCACATAATGGCATTAGTCGTCCAACAATTTATGTTAAAAGATTTTTTACTTGAGACGTACCTAAATGCAAAAAAAAAAAGGCATGGGATAATGGCATTGGGCTTATAGGTTGATGGGTCCACACGTAAATGAGAGAAGGCTAAATGGAGTGAAGGAAAATGGACATAGTGATGATGTTTATCGCTGGGGAAGGGGGGACATCATTACGCACCTTGTTAAGTCCTACAAGCAATGCTGCGTGGACGTAATTACCCATTTAAATGAGTTTCCCGCAGCTTTGTGTTTTTTATTTCTCAATTTAAACTCTCTGACTAAAATACGCAGCATTCTGTTTTCTATCACTGAAACACACAGGAAGGTCCAAACACACAGGAAGTTAAAAAGTGGATGTTGACCATCAAGAAAATGGATTTAATAAGACATATACAGCATTTCATTTCTTGCAAAGTTTGAAACCCATGCAGTTTTTTAATGTAAAGCAAAAGAAAGGCGGTGAAATCTAGTAAAGCCAAACAAATCTCAGGAAAAGGAAAGGCTCCAGGAGAATAATGAAAGAAACAAATAACCCCATCTCTCATTAATGCAGATTTTGCTGCCCGTGGTTGACAATGCCTGTAGTTCCATTAATATAAGATAGAAAAGGTCAAGTTTAAAAACACAAATCCTAAGACTTGTTCTGGCCAGGAGTGGAAGCTATTTGCAGTGGAAGCTCACAATAGTATTTGCTCTGTCGTATCCAGTGTACGTCAAGACGAGTGTGCTCGGCTCGGTCCCTCTGGCTCAGAAATATTAAAACGGAATCATTTGTACGATGCGAATTGGCATGCCGTGTAAGAAAACATCACCTCTTCAATGCATTAGTCCTTCCTCTCAGATAAGAATAACAAGGGACTCAGTCTCAATCAGCCTCCTCTGTAGGGTTTCATTTTCTTTCTTTTTTTGATCATGTTTTTCACCAAGTAAACGAAAAGAGGAAAAAGTAATAACAATTATCCAGTAATGGACATTATGATTTTGGGCAAAAAACTAATATCGTCCAAAAAGTTCAGAGAGGAGAAAAAGGTATAAATTAATATTCATGGGTATCAGGCTTGTTTTTTTTCACTGCACTGTTTTGGCTGAACCTGAGGTTACCAGACTTATTGCCACATTGTTAAAAGAGTTCCCAGGGCTTTTTCCTGAGAGCTGATAAAAGGCTTTTTTTGAATGACATGGAAATGTGGGGGGTTGGATTCTGTGCAACGCAACAATACTCACTGTGAAAGGAAACTTTTCCAAGCAGCCAGCTCTGACACCAGGGAAGAATGACCTTTCCAAGTGTCCTGTTTTTTTTTTTTTTTTTTTGTGCCAAAAACAAAGAGGGAGCAGGAGGATGTTAGTTAGCATTTCCCCCATCAGATTAAATGTCAACTTCTGCATGCATAATTTGCAGAATGGAAAGGAGGAAGACTTCTAGTGGACCAATTTACTGCTAGATAGATGAATCCTGAGCTCAGTTATTCACTGCATTGCAGATATTGTCACCATACTTTCAGTGTCGCCGCTGCTCACACTGTACAGTCTATTATTTTTGGATCTGAATGTTCGCATATGGCTTTACAGTAAATGTTAACATCGAGTGAAACTCAATTCAGCAGGACACAAAAGACTTGTCCCTTTGTCACAAGTCTACCTTTAAAAAAAGATAAATAAATCAAGACGGCAGAGCAGACAAAAGAGAGCAAACGTCATTGTATTACACACACAAATGCTGCATTAAACCTTTGTTGTGTTTGCTCCAGTGGTTGAGCAGTCTTTCCTGTTCCTCCCCTCCTTTTACATTTCGGTAAATTCATACAGCGCTTTGGTTTCCAGACATAAACCTGGATGCGCATTAGGGAGCGCATGTATGGGATGTTTGATGAGCACAGAGGCTGTTGGCAGGCGAGCCACTATAGCGGCAATATCGGCCGCCTCAGAGCCATGCAGCAGCACGGCTAGAGGAGCAGCAGGGTAGCGTAATTGTGCATTGTTCATCCACAGAACAGAGGCAGAGCATGTAATGAGCTGTAGCATTTTCAACCCAGCCAGCTAATGGGCTATGACCGAGTGCAGGCCTCTCGGAGCCCTCGCGGTCCCTCTGCCCTGTGTGGCCAGTGTCTTGGGCCTCTTCTTTTCTTTTTTCTCTTCATTCACCTCCTTTTCTCTGCACCGATCAGCGTCAACCATTCCTTCACCCCTGTTATCCCCCTTCCTTTATCTGCGCTCCCCTAGCCATTGTCCCCCTGTCTGAGGAGATGGTGGGACCCCTAATGTGTTCTATGTGTGGCTCCTTTTTCATTCATGATGTCTGTAAAGCTCTAAGCAGTCAGTCTGATTCAGGCTGACACGAATCAGAATGGCTCGTTGATGGAGCGCCGTATGCAGTGTGATTATATTAAAAAAAAAAAAAAAAAAACACACAGAATACAAATAAAAGTTCAGCGGGAGAATTTGCTGATGTTAGGTGTAGGGGATTTGTTAGAAGTCTGCTTATTTTTCTATCAAAGGCTGTTTTGCATTTTGATTATCTAGTTTTCCCCCGAAAGCAATTCAGGTGGGCCTGTTTTGCTCCGGCTTCTTTTCCCGGGATTAGGGCTTTTCAGAAAAGGGCCCTGGCCTATTATTTACGCCCATATCTGGTTCCTGGGGAGGCGGGAAACCGTGTCTTTGCTCGAGTGATACCAGGTCAAGTTGGAAAAGACAAGAATGTGTGCCAGGGAATAGATTAGAAATCCACTCTGGGCTGAGCTCAGAGGATGAAAACACTACTAATGATAATAGTTATGATTGCTTTGCAAGGGAATTGATAACGACTTCACCCGCCTTTTTCTGCTCTCTCATGGCAGGGAGAACAATATTGGGTGGGTTCAGTCGGTGTCTGGCTGTGGAGCACAATGGGACGTCAGTTTTGACTTTCCCCTCACGTCCACCATTTGACATACCACAGCATAGACAGCCAAGTTAATGAAGGAAAAGCACTTGGCCTGCAGTGTCTGACTGCTCAGAGTGCAGTACTCGCCCAAGTAATCGCCGTTGTTCGGGATTACTCTCCTGTACCTGTTCTCTATCTGAGAGCTGTACCCAGTTCAGTCTCATGGGGAGCCGGAGAGAAGGGAGGGCAGCATGTGTGTACTTGTAAAAAGGGGAAGATTGCTGATAATCTTTGTGCTTTAATAAGAGAGGTTGACGGCTCCATCGGGGAGCATGGCAGGAGGGTCACTGGAGCTGAGTTTTAGGGCCTGTGCAGGGATTGTTGCATCAAAGCAGGCTGTTAGGACTGCTAATGTGTCGACAAATATTTTACACGCATACGGGATCATGAAAACACTTAAAACACTCCTGTAAAACCTTTTCTGTGAACCATTAAGGGAATATAACATGAATCATAAAAACTAAAATAAGAAAATTTGACGTTGGGGAAATTTAACTTATTACATTTTTTACATTTTTTTAACGATAGTTAGATAAAAAGGTTGCTCCATGATGTGTTTAGCCTAGCTTAGCACAAACACTGCAAGCAGCGGAAAACAGTTAGCTTCCCAAAATGGTCGAACATTCCCTTAAAAGAAAAAATGAACAACTTGTTTAAGGTTCAGAATCGAAAAAGGATCATTTTCAAAGGGATATTTCTATATTTCTGGAAAGCCTCTTAGATATGTTTTGTACTAATTAAACAAACAAGACTAATGTGCTTATAACAGTAGTGAACTTTAGCGATGCTGGTATGCAGATTTCTCTCCTTTCTGACAGACGGATGTCTAGCTGTTTCCCCTTGTTTTCAGTGTTTCTGCTAAGCTAACTGTCTCTTTACTCCAGCTTCATATTTAACTTGCATATATGAGAGCGGTATCAATCCTCACATCTGACTCTCAGCAGGAAAGTGAATGTATTTCCCAAAATGTTGAACTAATCCTTTAACGTTGTTGCATAAATGCATGTTTCCCTTGATTAAATTGTGTATTGTAGAAAAAACATACAGCCTTGGCTTTGTTTTTCTCCCAGTTTACAGTATCAGGCCATAATGTTGTCCGTCGTAAATGTTAATGTGCGGCTGCTCCATTTTTGTTTGTGTGCAATAGGACAGCAGACAAAATACCAAGGGTGGTGGGGGAGGACCGACATGGGAGTTGGTGTTCTGACTTTTCATTTGTTTGCTACCCAGTAATGATTATTTTAGCCTCTAAGCCCCAGATTTGGCCTTGTTTTGCTATGGGAAGCAGCATCAACGGGGACAGAGCAGCCTTGCCCCGGCTGAGAAGCTTGTCTGTGGCTAAGCTGGTTGGCAACGGGAGTCAGGTACATGGCACGGAAGACATTTTGAGAGCAGTCACAGGAGGTCAGCTGGGAAGTGAAAGGGGAGAGAGAAAGGCCGAAAGTTCGGTTTAGGTGAGGATCAGTGGAGTTTTGCGTCTGTATATCGTGCGTGTGCTCTGCTGCTGGCTGAATGAGAGCATTTTCTAATTATAGACCGCCATCGTTTGCCTTGTTAGTAATGCTGGTAACAAGCCAGTCGCCAGCTTGCATGAGCAACTTCAGAAAGCTGACTTTTGGTTTAATTTGGAGGACTAGCTATAATCCAGACTAAATCCCTTAATGCTGAAGCCCCCTCCCTCCCTCCCTCACTGTTGGATTACGGGAGTGTCTTTAAACGGATAAGGACCTGCTTATCACTGCCTCCCTCAACACTTGTTTAGGACTTCAGATGTGGGGGAGGACGGTTCATCGTCACCCAACGTGGCCGGTGCGGATATGAGTCAGAGATTAGGCATCTGACGACTGAGATCAATGATAATCACAATTTATGGTTTTTAAACCCCCGCAGTCACAGAGGCATATGGATCTGAGCACATGCCTCTGCTCCCACCCCAGTGATTTTCATCAGTCAGTTGAGTCTAACTGAATGAGGCGGCTAAATCAGATGTCCTGCAGCACTTTGTGCTTGTTGCCTTTAATCATTTTCACACAGACATTTATGAACTGTTTGACACAAAATGGCTCCAGCCTTTGTTGCAGGAAAAATATGGATCTTAGACCACATGAATACCATAAATCCCCTGTCAAAGAAAAACTGATCAAAGCTACAATGACAGAAAATAGGAAATTGTCTAATTTGAACATGTCGATCTTTATCAATCTTCACAAACTAAGAATAATTGACAGCAATTGGACCATCTCAGTTTTTAGTGTCAGTAGAGTTGCTAATAATCACTGAATAGTATTACAGTTAAAGCATCATATTCCTGTTTTTGTATCTTTTTTACATTTTGTTGTTGTTGATGGCGCTCAGCAGAGACTCCAGTTCACCATTGCTGCCAGTGGACTCGATTTGACCGACTTTTGATACCATGTCCTTTTCTCTATTTCATTTTTCACTGTGGGTAGTACCCTGTCAGTGTAGGCAGGATTCTCAGCTGATTGTGAGCTGATCTATTTAAAAATGTGGAGTTTGTGCAGGATTTCCTGTGCAGTGCTAGTGACGATCCTCTCTGACCAATCAGTGATCTGATGTGTTTTAATTACACCTTATAGTATCTGCTCAGCTCGCTTAGAACCTCGACCGACACCAAAGAAAGTACCAGGTACTATCCACAACTTTAGTAAAAAAAAAAAAAAATGCGGCTTTAGTCTATTTATGAGCTTTAGCTGGTATGCTGGTAGGTGGATTTTATCCCCTTGTATAGAGACTAGCTGTTTCAGGTCTTCGTGCAAAGCTAAGCTAACTGTCTCCTAGCTCCGATACGAGTGGTACCAACCTTCTCATCTAAGTCTCTGCAAGAAAGTGAATTAGCGTATTTCCCCAAAATGGAAAACTCTAGGCCCACAGGAGCTATGTATAGAAAAGCTTTAGACCAACAGTTTAGGTGTGTTTGTATCACTCACTGCTAATGAAGTGTTGTTAGGAGTGGGGGAGGGGGTAGGCATGTTGCAACAGGGGACTAGAGACCAATCTAGCACACATAGGCATATGTGTTGTTTGGGATGCTATATTTGAGTGTGAGTCTCATCGGGGTGTGATGGTGGTGAGTTCAGGGAGCACAGTGAATCCCTGGTGGATCCCAGGCTGCGAACCCTGAGCTCTCGTCTCGAGAGTTACAGAGAGAGCCGAGCCACATGGGGGAGGGATTTGAGCACAGAAATAGAAGTACCTCAGAGCGAGTACTTGTTTACCTCAGTGTCAACATTTTTGACTCAGCTCATTAACCTGTGCACCTGGGTGAAGCGACACATCGCTCGCTCTCTCTCTGTCTCCCAACTAATAACAATAACCGAGGGTAAGCATGAACACACTAAACTCGAGCCAATGAACAAATGCAACAAACAGGGTGACGGGGGCGGCTATCACACCTCGAAGGCAGCCAATCGATCTCATCTGATACCAGTTCACAGATACACCCTGTAGCACTCTCCTCAAATCTAATCATGGATCCATTTAAACTACGTTAGCTGGGAGTCTACTTGCCATTAAAATGGGTTTTCAATTTCTATCATTTTGAGAGCATTGGTTAAAAAATGAACCGAGTGCAGAGGTATAGAAATGAACATACGTCTTCCATCTCTGAAATACAGGAAAGGAGTAGAGTCTCCACGTTCATCCGGACTACCCCCCCCCCTCTTTTCGCTCCTCCTCTCTTCCTATTAGCCATGCAGCCAGCATCCCCTCTAAATTGTTTTGCATGACCTTTGCTACAGTAGCTCTAATTATTACCATCACACTGGCCCTGTAAGGCGCGCAGCTAATTATACTGGATTTATCTGAAGGGACATTGGTGCCATTCTTCATAGGCATGTCTTAGCTAGCGTCAGTGCAGGTGATCTAAATCCAGAATAAGGTTAATTTGGTTAATACAGTAATAGTAATTAGAGTCACAATAATTACAAGCATAGTTGTAATAACAATGAAGACGAGGTTATTAGTAATATGGGTCCTAATTAACTGGCTACACATATGAAATACCGTATGTAATTGAGAAGAACGGCATTGCCAAAAAAGAGAGAGGTTGAGAAGTGCTGTGAAATATGCTTAATGATATTATTACAGAGCCAGATTGTTGCTGTTTCCTCTGAAATCGGTGTTTGACAGTGGTAGTTGAAAGATGTGTTTTTCAAAGGCATTGTGGGATTACCTGTTAGTGTAGGTACCAGGACCTCTAGTCATTGCATCTCATAAAGAGTTGTTACTAGAGGAAGCGATATTTTTCAAAGCTCCTACATGAATGGAGAGGGGCAGTTGGAGCCGTCTTTTGGCTGGCGGGCAACTCGTGTAATGAGCCTAAGAGGGTTCCAATTATTCCACTTGCGATCAAAAAGGAGAAGGAGATTACTTCTCTTGCTTTTTTTTTTCTTTGACATTTTACACAGTAACATCTTTTGATAGGGGCTGGGGGAGAGAGGGAGAGAAGATTGCTAGTGAGCGTCTGATAGTCTTGAACAGGCTCCAGGAGTATACAGTCCTTCCTGTCGAGCAGAGACAAAGCTGTGCTTTAGCAGCTCACACATTTTTTTTCTTTATTTGTTAGATGTTTTTGTATTAAAACTGCTTCTCCCAGTGCATGGTACATTAGCGCTCTCTCAGACCATGTCACCTGCACAAGACAGAAAGGGAGCTTTCATATGACCGCAGGCTTTGGCTACAGCAGACTTGATGGCTGATCGCTGCCATATTTTTTTCCACAGAGCTATTGTAAATTGTGAGGAGGCATGTCGGGGACTCACTCACTGCAGTTATTTCCTTCTGCTTAACAGCGTAACTCATGTTCCACACAATACAATGGGGAGTTAAATTATTCGATTGTGTGCAGATTTTGGTCCTCTCTCTCTCATTTATTAAATTCCCAGATAACAAGTAAAAGCACATTAGTTGCCTGGCGGTAACTAAAAGGATTTCTCCGCTATAGGATATCAAGCTGTATCAGCCTAGGAGAAATAAACAAAAGACAAATAATATTATGTACCACTGCACTGAGACAAAGAGAACTCCAATCTGCATCAGCACAGATAAACATCCACCCCTAAGATATGTTCTTGGTAGATAACAGCTTAGTGTGTGTGTGTGTGTGTGTGTGTGTGTGTGTGTGTGTGTGTGTGTGTGTGTGTGTGTGTGTGTGTGTGTGTGTGTGTGTGTGTGTGTGTGTGTGTGTGTGTGTGTGTGTGTGTGTGCAACGCTCACAAACAAGAGACACACAAGCGCGCAAAGCAGAGCTTTGATGAGCACGAAAATTACTACATGTTGTTTATGGTGGCAGAACAAAAGGATTTAAGATCTTCGTTTCAAGAAATCAAGCTGTGGAAAGGTGGATGCAGGGTGGAAGATGCATTTCAATTGGATAGATTTGACTTCATAATAAAGACATAATTAGGGGGAAACGCTTGCAGTGTTTGTGTGCGTGCGTGCATGCATGCGTGCGTGTGCGCCTTCCTGAGGTCTGGGAATACAGTGCCTCGCTTTCCCCTGTGAATCCACTATCGGGGTAGGAGGCAGAGATCCACCGTCTGTTGCTGTTTTCCACGACCCCGTATATCCCCCCGCAGTGAAAAGCGATGTTTGCCCCCAAAGACGGCCCTAATACAAATTAAATTAAATTAAGTCGGTGCGGCTAATCCCTGTGTGTTTCAGCAGCTGAAACCCCCCCAACCCCCCTCCCTCACGAATGAGTGGGTCAAGCCCCTCTGCATCTGGCCCCCTTTTCCACTGGCCCTGCTCTCAAGCTGCTCGGCTCCCGGTCCCTGACGGAGACGACAGCAGGCCCCGCTCCCACTTTCTGCCCCGCTGCCACTGTACTGCGTATGTGTGTTTTATGTATGAACACGTGTGCCTCACTGTGAATTTGTGTCGCGTTATTCCGTTTGTGACCGTGTTTTATTCCCTTTTGCTTGTTTTGCCTTTGCGCCTGTGTGTCTGTATGTAAGCTTTTCTTCAACAAAGATTTCTTTTTTGTTTGTGACCGGCTTACACAGTTCACATATATTTCTCGTTTTTGCTAGGGTTTAGCCTTTTTTTTTTTTTGTCATATATTTACTGTTAAATGTAAAAAATAAAAATGACTCGCACATCCTCATCACCCAGACAAAGTATTAAACAGCAGTGTAATGGAAAACAAACAGAAGCGTCGGTCCACTTAGTGTTGGATGTTGTTTTTGTTCTCCCTGTGCCCTGATGGCAGCCTGTCAGTCCTGTTAACAAGCCGGATTTAAGTGATGATGTGCAAGCACCTAATACTCTGCTGTCAATCCGGTCGGCCCTGACAGCTGCCTTCGAAAGACCATCCCAAATATTAGCACCAGATGTGATGCACGTTGAAGCACCGGCAAACAGGATCAAAAAGCTAACTAGGCTTCCATAGCTGGATCACTGATAGGAGTAGCCTTGTATGACGCGAAGCTAAAAGATCTCGTATGGCCATCTGTTCATTAAAAAAGCCCCTTTCTGTGATACGTACTTTGGCACTGAGCCCAATCGTCCACCCCCTGATTTGTGCACTGGCTCTGATTTGCGAGACAAAGTGCACAAACTTAGTTTTAGCAGCTGGTGTAAACCGATATTGTGTTTAGGGGGTTGTGGGTTAGGAGGACAGGTTGCTTTTTGATGAGCTATAGTACATGTTTGTATGTGTGTGCGTGTGTGCGTGTGTGTATGTGTGTGTGTGTGTGTGTGTGGCGACAGTGTGTGTGTGTGTGGGCTTCGGATCTGAGCACCTGCACACATGCCCTTTGAAAAGCTCCGTCACCCCTCCATCCAGCCAACACGCAGTGTAAACACGGTTTGTTTGAGCGAGTGGCCTGGGGTAGTTGGATTAATGAGCGCTGATGAAGTTCCACTCGTATCCTGGGTGCTGCCTCCCTATTTGCTGGAGTGGCTGTGATGTGGTAGTGTGTCTGGAGGCGGTGACTCATTCCCTTTTACCCAGTGTCAGATTAAGGCATGTCAATAAACAGACCCACTCAATCCATCTTCGAGTGACTGCATCCGCTCACGGAGCCTCCCAGTCTGTAATGAGCTGCTGCAAATCTCCATCCAACTAAAATGTCTGGAAAGATGCCTTGTCACAGCGAGCGAGAGAGAGAAAAAAGAGAGAGGGAGGGAGACGGAGAGACTACAGCAACAGCGATGTGATGTGACTGGCAGCCACCTTTAAGCTGCTAAGAGGAAAAAAAACCGCACCGAGCGTGATGCTCCACCATGTTGTAGAGCGCAGGCTGATCGGCTCTGCTCGCTGATCCCTCCTTTTACTGTCGTCCTCGTGTGTTTTGAGTTAATCAAAAATTAATTCAAAGTTCACTGATTTCAAAAGTGACTCAAAGTTATGCTGTTTATTCAGTCACTGCTCTCATGTAAGCATTTAGTGGGGGGATGTGTTTACATAATCTGCAGTGGCTCTGGATGTTTATTTTTAAGGCTTCGGCCCAGGGGAGGTGGGAGAAACCTTTGGGGATTCCTTGTGCACTCATTTAGCGTCCCCCCCTCCTCCTCCCCCTCAACACTGGCTAATTTAGGGCACAACTGAGAAACAGAAGATGCTATCTAGTAATTCTCTTCTCAAAGTGAAGTGACTGTTAAAAACATATGTTTGTAGTGCTTATTCCCAGTGGTTCCTGGAAACACTTAATCTACCTGGATTAGATGTTACACTCTACATTTCCTGAGTCTGTTATATATATAAATATCTATATATCACTACCTACCTCTCTCATGTGGCGCCATACAAACATTAATGGATTTTGGGATGAGAGTGAGCGTGAAAAGTTTTTCGGTCTGACATCCAAATTAAAGAAAATCCCTCAAGACTTGCCTAAAGGGGGAAGTGACTGCTTTTTGAGTTTGATTTGGCTCTATTGGCTTTAAGAAAAGTAAGCCGATTTCTTTTAGGGAAACAGCCAAGATAGTCAAGTCTTTTTTCCTCCCTCCTCCCCCTTTTTTTTTTACTATGTAAAACCGTGAGTCGTAATCTCATAGAGATGCTCTGGTTTTTCTTTTCTGACTTGGAGATACAATAAGTCTGGATAAACATGCGGACCTGAACGCTGAACAGGTGTTATATGAAGCTCTATCCGGCCTGGTGAAGCAGTAGACGCCTATTCATTCTAAGTGGACACCATAACTCCCTTCTGAAAGGCTTAAAAAGCACCACCCTTGTCTCCTAAGACATAGACAAAACAAAAACACAGACCCAGGAACCCGCACAGCCACCAACAGTTTGAAACATGTTGGTCCTGAGCGGTGATTCTCCGGTAAGACAACAGCTCTGACTTAAGCCTCTTTAGCGTCAGCCGACTCCGCTGGAATGCAGACGTCTGCAGAGGGGGCCTATTATTTAAAATCTTTTCATCATGCTGAAAGGGAGGGAAATAGCTTTGACGTTGAGAAGCTCATGAATAATGAATGTTGTTTCTATCAATGTATGTATAATTAATCACATCTCTACTAACTGGACTTCTGTGGAGCCTGTAGGCCTGAGTGACATGGAGACTGGTCTGGACGCTTGTCTATGTTTCAGAATAAAAGACAGCCGCATTGTCTTCGGCGGCTTCCTGTGTCGGGGGTGATTGATGCACAGGTGGAACAAGCAATAGCTTTTTAGTACTTTGGCCCTTTTCCTCCCTTTATGAGAGCAGGGGGCGATTGTTTTGGTCGGAATGAGCAAATATTTGTTCAATTTCACACGGAAAGGGAAGAAAAATGAGGACGAAGTGCAAGCAGGAAGTGGTGTGTTTACGAATCTGTTTCATTGTGTTTCAGAGAAGCTGTTATTTGGTTTGCCCAAACAATACTCATCACTTGGTCAAGGACACAATTGACCTCATAATAGCCCTCAATTCCCCCGTTTTTTTCCCGACCAGTCACAAAGACTGCAGAAATGGTACAAGCTACAGCGGAGCAAGGGAGCTTTTAAAAACCCCTTTTCAACGCAGAATCACTCACTTTCATAACATGATTGATTCCCAAATGGGCTTCTGGGTTTGGGGTGAATTGATGGTTGATGAAGTGAAATGATGCAGAGAATGTGGCAGGTTATTTGTCACACATGTGCCCTTCTGTCACAATTGATTGTGTATAATTTGAGTTTGCAGGCGAGCCAGTTGATATTAAATGGTAACAACTCTCTGTATTCATCACGGCAGGCCCCCCTTTAGCAGGCAGAAATAGAAAATGTAATCTCATCCACAACCATGGCTGTGCCTCAGGCACTCTTTCTCCCTTTTTACAGCTGATCCTCCCTTAGGGGCCCTGCCCTCTATAAAGGAAGAGGCAAATCTATAATCTAGCAGATGGCAGAGGATCTATGGGAAATTCTATAATCGGGAAGAAGGTGGTGATGATGGTCTTCGGGGTAAAGGGCAGAGGGGTGGAGGGTTACGGCCAGCTCACAGGCCAAAGAGCGTCTCCTCTGTCTCACATAAATAAACAAATTACAAACCCCACTCGGAGCAGGTGCCTCGGTGGTCTGTGTCTTCTTCATGGGTGTCATACAGACCGAATGTGAGCTGCTTAGAGATGCTGCTGGGTGCAGACCCAGAGGCTAGGTGGTTGGGCGCCAGCTCAGCGCTGCGAGTCGGGGATTGTTGGAGCCGTGCTTTTGTAGGGAAGCAGAAAGGGAGAGTCTGTGTGTGCAAGAATGTGAATGTGCAAGAGGCTCAAAGTGAGGCATTTCTTTTCATAGTCAGAGTGTATAGGATGAGAAAGTCACCCGCAGACTCACACACACACACACACACACACACACACACACACACACACACACACACACACACACACACACACACACACACACACACACACACACACACACACAAACAAACATACACAGACGCTCCTCTGCATCCTCACTGCGAAATTACATGAGGTGAATACATGCATCTGTAAACAGGCAGTTTCAGACACTAGCCATCCTTCATCCGGTGTTCTTTTTTTCAATATAATTTCCTCCTCTTTCTTACTACTCGTTTCACTTTATCACAACTAAACCTATGTAATGAAGCCTTTTTATTTTCTAATTATAGCTGGCCTGTAAACCCCCCTCCCTGAATCTCTCCCTCTCCCCATCTCTTCCCTTAGCAATGGGATATCAATAACAAGGCGCATTATGTGTAACGTTTCCTTCCGGGACCGGAGGGAGTCCGTGAGCGAGCTGCTGCAGAAACACTAAGCGAAGACCGAGGCAAAAACCTCAGACTGCTCAAACACAGATTGAAGCGGCAAAATTGGATCTGACAGTTTTTAATTGATTCTGTCTAGTCTTGTTCTGTATGTTTTAAACAGTGCATTTTTAGTGCGGCAGAAAGAGCATTTTGTTTCCACAACAAACGTGGCTTGATGTTTTTCGGTCAGCTAAATTGGTGACATTAAAGAGTTGCATCCATGACAGACATGAAACACTCTTGAATCAATTTTTTCTTCTTTTTAAATGCTCGATTATAGACACAGTCTTATACAACCTGCCGCCCTTGTTAAATACCTTCTGTTTTGAGGCAGTTTAAAATCTCATCTGATGCATACAGTTTATTTCAAATGTTAATTTAGCTTAAAAAGATTGTCTGTTTGCAACTGTAGTTAAGCAACGTTTAATCTTGTAATTTAGTAAACGGCAATTATTCCACACACAGCCTGACAAAGACTGCTTATCTTTTTTCAAGACAGCATGTTATCAGTGCATGTCGCTGCATTTGTCCTTATTTTTCCATCTTGCTTCCGCTGTTTAAATGTTATACTGTGCTGCATCAGCCTCAGTAATACATACAGTAGGGCAGCTGTGTGACATTTTTTCTCTCCCTCTCTTTTTCTCTCCTATCTGTGTGACATCTGCTGAACTTGTCGGGTGTTTACTGGTGTAACAACTGGTGTCTTCACTCCCCCACCCCTCCTCTTCTCTCTGGTGCTCCCCATGCCCCCACACAATGAATACACTTGCATCCAGACTACGGAACCAATTGTCACGCTGGGAGGAAGGCAAATCAAATCTTACGGCAGCAACTAGGCGAGGAGATTGCTTTTCCTCTCAGCGGCGGAGAAGCGAGCCCGTCGTCCCCGTGCCTCGGGTTTTTTACTGGAGAGAAAGGAGCAAAGGGTGTAAAAGGGGGAAAGCTACTGGGCTGAAGCAGCTGGACCGCGAGTCTCCCGCAGGTCAATTCTCACCCATTTCCTCCCCTTCGCCCTCTCTCTCGACACTCTCTTTCCACTCCCCTCCCCACTCATCGTGGCACTACCTATCAGTCATCCGGCGACAGCGGGGACTACATTCCTCCCTCCAGTCCTCCAGATGAAACGGAACAATAATTATGGGGATAGAGTGGCTCTAAGCCGCCAAACCGGGGCCGCTCGGATCACAACAACACATTGTCCAACCTGATTAAATAGCCATTTGTGGCGTCCTCACTGTAGTTAAGCAGTCCTCATCCTCTTGCCCTGAAACTTGACCTCCCAGCAAGACTTATTGACATGTCCTCCTATTTGAGGTCGGTCAGAAATGTGGGGGGGAAGACATTACATTTCTTTACAGGAAGCCTGGGCTAATGCATCCGATTCTCCCTCAGAATAGGGTGACTCACCAACACCCAAGGTTATGCCCTCACATGTTGAGTGTTTGTTTATTTCCCCTGACAACTTGATAAATGGAGGAAATGTGGTTATCTCCACCTTTGATTAACAAGTAGCTGCTGTGTTGAACATGAGCTATAGAGGAAGAAATAGTGAAGCAAAAAACATTGAATACTACAAAGAGTCTCCTTTGGTTGTACCTACTACACGCTTAAGAGAGCTCCATGGTAAAAAAAAAACCCTGAGAGGGAATTGCATTACGGAGAGTACAGTTCCATTTCTGGACTGGAACAGCTTGAGAGCTGGCCGGGGCATGCTGTCTTCCTCTCCAGGCTGTGCTTACACCGGACCTGCCATCCAAACCAATTACAGGCTGCAGCCAGAGTGACATTCACAAGAAATTTTCTATCTTGTCTTTTAAATTAAGTTTCCCCCTTGTTACTCATGCCTTGCATTTTCATTAGTCTCTCAGTGGATGCGCAGCCACTGTAGGAGATGAGGTGGTCTAATTCGCGTTCACTGGGACCATAGTGGAGCACAGGAGAACATAAAACACATGCATATACAGCGGATTTAGTAATAGATATTGATCAACATTATTGATCTATGATAGAAGCGTTTTATATGTATAAATCTTTTAATTGAAGTATGTTTTTCTTTGAAAACACCACATATACGTGTAAAATGTGGCCTGATTTATAAATTCATGAAGTAGTATGTGTTAATCATTAATTAATAACCAATCCGAGTTGCAGTGTGTTGCCACTGCAGTTACCTTTGATATTTAATGGAGTCAAGCTGAACGGGAACAAAAGGAGTCGGGGGTAATACAAGAGAACAAACATGGTGTGCTCCAAATTAAGAGCTAATAATAAAATGTTAATTAAATTCCTTTTTATGAATTATCCTCTCTGTATTAATGAGTTAAAGTTTAATTAGGGGTAAATGGTAAAGCGAGACAGAATGATGCTAACCTTCAGTGCAAACACATTGCATGATAATTTAGCGAGCCCCATCCAAAGGTCTGCCCTTGCATTGTTGCCTATCATTATACAGACTTCCTGCAAAAATAATTAGGAGTAAAAGGAGGTGAGATGGCAAACAAAAGCTTATCTCCTAATGATTGAAGGTAGACCTATACGCCTTTGAGAATACCGAAAGATAAATACATCTCCGACATAAATACAAGTTCCTTAAAGTTTACAGCAACTAAAGTGAGAAGAACGGCGTCAGCATGAGTCGGATAACAAGCCGCACAGAATATATGTTGTCTTTGAAGCCCTGAGTAAATGGCATCAATACCACGAATCTAAACAAACAAGGGCATGTATTTGGTTGCATTAACAAGCTCCTCCATTTTTCATAGACTGCAAACAGGTCATGGGAGCTATTTGCCAGAGGTAAACACCACACAATGGCTGCTGTGATCAGCCAGCATCACTTTTATTTATTTATGCATTATTTTTTATTTTTTTTAAAGAGATCCAAGAAGACAGGGACTTATGTTTGACATTTCCGCCGCTCCGACTCCTCGTCATTGTGGATTCACTTCCACGCTGACGCCTGAAAAAGTTCAAAATGTTCAACCCCATTAACATCTCATAAGGAGCGTGTGCTGCACGGTCGCATATTGAGTTTTAATCCAAAATCTGTTTGGTCACCGTGTATGACAGCTGTGCCGGTGCCGCTGCTACCTCAAACAGCAGGCCTGTGTCAAATGTGTAGCTCACTTGATAATCAGCGACTGTGCTCCAGTGCCTGCATTAACCTTCCTTATCATAGGGGTGACTTTTTTTTTTTTTTTTTTTCCCAACAGGGCTTTGATATCGGTTGTGTAGACTTCCCTCGGAAGTCTGCCATTGACTCCCAGCTTTTTATCAGGATACAGTATCTGCGGCGTGGAATTTTAAGTGAAGGCTCTGCTTTCTTTCTGCAGAAAAACACCTGCATCTTATCAAAGTTTGTTGAAAGGGTCGTATCTCGGCTTTTTCGCAGGATTGGGGGAAGTCCTTTGAGAGGCTTTGATACCCTTTGACCCCCTGACATCTTACCAAGTGTGAGCAGAAGCTTGGCAGACGCAGGAGGGGCTACCTGCTCAGTGTACACTAACTGCTCTGTCCGTGTGCTCTTACTCGACATTCTCCTTGCTAAATAAATGTTGGAGAAAAAAAAAATGAATGTAGGGTGCCTTTGAACTGTGTTCTCTAATGTGGGTCAGAGATCTATCGCATGCATATTCTAAAAGCCTTTTCATCTGCAATTGCGGAGTTAAGATTCCCCTGGTACTCTCTTAATTTCATCTACTTCTCTTGCAGTTATTTATTTAATATTTCCACATTAATGTCTTCTCAAACATGGTAAAAGTGAAGAGTTCAGAGAAGAAAAAAGAAATGGGAAACTTTTTCTTCCCCCCTCTGTGTGCATGATCGCCTGTCCGTCCTAATGACTCCATTTTTAAAAGACGGCGGGCTGACCGGCAGCGGAGGGATGGAGCGAGGGAGGGTGAAGAGGAGACGAGAGGCTGCGCTCGCTGCAGCACTCTCCTCGGCTCTCAGCTCCCAGTCAGCCTCTCTGTGTGTGTGCTTTGAAAGAGAATAGGATTCAGCCCTTTGAAAGCGGAGGCTGCTCACCGGGGCCTTTGTGGAAAATAACATTTCAACTGAAAGCCAATTACTGCTAACATTATTTTGGTTGCTTCCATTATTAAAAGTACCTTTCTCTGTTGCCCCCCCCCCCCCCATCACCCCTCAACCACAACCCCCACCCACCCATTCCCAACCCCTGTTCTGTTACAGACGGAGAATTACTCCATTGACTCCAGTTACGTGAACAGCAGAGCCCACCTCATTAAAAGGTATGTGTTGATTAGGAATTGTTACCAGCACCTCGTTTCCGTTGTTATCTGTAATTGTTTTATCTAATGAGTGCACAGCTACCGTTGCAGCAGTTTGCATGTGCTCCTGCATGTTTTTCCATTCAGTATAATTGCAGTGAGAGGATGAGATTTGGGGATAAATAGCATTACTCCGTAGTGCGTTTAGTAGACATTTGTCGAAACGAGCCACAAACTCGCGCGCTCAGATTATTAGATTACACACAGCAGCAGAATAAGCAAGTAATGATTTTCATATTTACAGATAACCTCATTACTTTGCTGTAATTCGCTTCATTAGCAAAACATGTGGCTTGAACTGCATCAGTTTAAGGCTTAAAAACAACCACTCAATGATTAAATGACAAGTGCATTTCTTCATCTGCTTTTCAAAACATGAATAGCTTCATAAATAGACAGTACTGATATTGTTCTTTTTCTTGTGCAAGGACGTTAAGAATATATGTTTTCATTGTGCTTTGTATGTCCTTCAACCTGAACCAGGATATTGGATAAGTTGTGGGAATGCAGGGTTAGAGGTTAGGAATGGGGGGGGGGGGGGTCATATAAAAATTCCCTCCAGCCAGGCTTTTGTAGCCAGGCTCACTTAGAAAACTACAATTCTTCCTTTCTACCTGCAGCTATGTAACATTACAGTCTTTCTTTTGTTTGAGGCCATTCCAGGCCTTTTGAAAACCCATTATGGCAATCCCCCCCCCAAGAAAAAAAGATTCCCGGCATTTATGTAAACAAAGAACATTCAAGTGTGGGCCTCTGCAGCACACTACAAAGAGCTCCCCTCAGGAGCCAGTGGGCCTATGGTCTGGGACAGGTGCAATTACAGTGATAACATCAGAGAGCCGGCATTACCTGCAGTCCTCTCTCCCAGGCTGCAGAATGTGAGGCTTGGGGTCCAGGAATGCAGCTACCTTGTACTGTCCTTCACTTCTTCCACCTTTTTCTTCCTGTTTGTTGACTCTCGTTTTCTCCTCTGTCTACTCCTTAACCTCCTTGCTCCCCCAACTAACATGAACTCGTCCATATATGTTTTCTCTTCTACGAGAACACATGTTCATATATTCACCCCTATTTAGTGTTGTTTGTAAAGCGGGATTTGTTCCAGTGGGATGGAAATCAAATGAAGGGAAATCATGCTGTTACTGTGCAGCTGTTGATTGTGCCCCCCACCCCCACCACCCCACCGTCTTTATTGACTGTGAGCCCCAAACAAGACAGATGCTCAGTTTGTATGCTTCCAGCGTTTCCTCCATCCATCTTCCTTCCAGGAATTCCTGATTACTGCAGTATTTGTTTGATTGTAGTGAGCGAGTGCCTCCTGTTTGTTCAATGCCATGTCCTTGAAAGTCAGAGCATCCATCCCAAAATGTCCTTGTGTGAGACACCCTATAGCTGCCATGCTATCCGTGAAGTTAAGAAACAAACAAAAAAAATGTGTGCACCTAATCCAAAAAGGCTTTCAACAGATTTAAACTTCCTTCTTTTTTCATGGTCACTGCAAGCGTAGACGCGGGAGTGAGGCTTTGTTTTTTGCAAAAGCGTACAGTCTAACTAAGACAACAACAACGGAAAAAAAAATCACTATTTGTCTGTTTGGAATTCATGAAAACAGACCACGTAAAAGGGCAAATAGGAAAGGACATGGAAAAAGGACAAGGAGAGAAAGACGGACAGCTCGTCACAAACCATCAGAGACGCGAGGACGGAGGAGAGCGTGTGAAAAAAAGGTGAAGTGACAGTTAATCAACATATCCCTCTCCTCCCTTCTGGCCCCCATGTAGCACGTCGACATTCAAAGACCTGGAGGGGAACAGTCTGAAGGACAGCGGCCACGAGGAGAGCGACCAGACCGACAGCGAACACGACGTGCAGAGAGGACACTATGTTGACACGGCTGTCAATGACGTGCTGAACATGACTGTCCCCCCCAATGTTTGCCAGCTGCCAGACCAAGGTAAGAAAAGCTGTTGCTTGTACGTGAGTATGTGTGTGTGTGTGTGTGTGTGTGTGTGTGTGTGTGTGTGTGTGTGTGTGTGTGTGTGTGTGTGTGTGCTGAAAGCGAGGAGGATTGCAACATCCTTTGGAGTGTGTTGAGTTTCAAGATAAGGCCGATGTGTAGTCGCGTGTGTGCTCCGCAGTGTGTTTTTATGCCACAAAAGCATCTTTTTTTAAGGTGCATTTTGCCCATTGCGAGCTTCAGATGTGCAAGTATGAATAACATCACAGTTTTCTTTTTGGTCTTTGATGTCCTGCTCGAGCGGCTAATGTTGGGGATCTCTGACAGCTAAGGCTACCCTTTGATACGGGCTTAGGCAACATTATTGACTGATAGTATAGCCCATGTCTGCCGACTTCAGATGTGCTTGAATGGCAGCAATTAGGCTCACAAAGGTAGAAGGTGGAAATCTACATATCTCCATGTGGCACCCTCATCCATTATTCAGTGAGACCATTTAGCAGGGAATTAATGTTGATGTTTCATTTTTGACTCACCGTTTAAAAAGACATCCACTTGGTTGGCAGAAGTCAGTTGTAAGGGTCACGTTGGTTCTTAACTACTGCCAGTCAGGCTGAGGAGGAGAGTGGGTCAGTAAGAGGGAGAGAGAAGGGTGAAGGAGGCTGTCTGGAGCACACCAGGATGTAACTATATGCACCTGAGGGTATTTACTGAGCTCAAAGGTAACACCACATGCACAGGTGTAACAGCTCAGCGGAACACGAGAGTCGGTCTGAGTGTGTGTGTGTGTGTGTGTGTGTGTGTGTGTGTGTGTGTGTGTGTGTGTGAAAAATTGCAGACATTTTAGAAAAGAGTCACATTAGCAATTTTATTAGGTGGAAATATTGGACATTTTATTCTAAAAGTACACTCCTGAGGTGAGCACTCACAGAAATCACTCGCAGTTTCTGAACTGTACATTTGCGCTGTGCTACAATTTGGAAGCTAAATTTAGTATTTCCTCCCTCAGTTAACATTTTAACATTTTTGTTCTTTTTTTATTACGACCACTGCCTCCCAGTAAGGCTTTCCAGTCTCTCACCATTCTACTCAGCTCATATAAGGAAGACCTTTAAATGAGTAAGAGATAACAAAAATGAATCCTAGTTTGTAAAAAAAAAAAAGGATAAAGGATTGAAGATTATGGGATTCTTTTTTTTTATCCATCTATTTTTATCGGCGGACTGTAAAGTGTGTGGGTGTGGTTGGAGAAGCACTAAAAAGACTGGAAGGCTCTTCCTCGTCTGGACCCTGGCACATTTAACCAACCAGATGCTTCCCTTGGAGCAATTTGGCTGTTGATGCTGTTTGACCAGGTAATAACAAGATTAGGCGGCCCACACCTCGTTTCACCTGGTGTGGAGTCACACAAAGGGACCTGCCTTCACGGCCAGTTGCATAAGTATTGTAATGCGCTGCGGAATACAGTTAGATGTATATATCAGGTCCAAGCGTTCCTTCTTGTATTGAACAATGAAAAGTGAACTTGCTAACTATTGGTTGCCAATTGGTAATTACTTCACAACTACCCCCCAAAAAATTCCTGTGCCTTTTAAAAATAAAAAGCATGCTGACAGGTCTTCTAGTGGTGGGATCTCATTATTGGAGGCAATTACAAATGATTTACATGAGGAATATTACAAGTGGGGAGAGCTCTCTGAGGCATTTCTTTTTTCATTAACACCACCAATGACTGTATCTGTTTCAGCAAAATGGACTCATGCCTCCTGAATGTATAATGCATCGCCACATTGCTGGTAAACAGAACAAGCGGCTATTTCACAGTGCTGTCCGTTCTTTTGACCAGAACAAATAGATGATAACAAAGTATCTGTTTGGAATTACAATTAGATGGTTTGTTATTGGCTTTTTTTTTTTTTTTTTTTTATTGCACTCAGCAACAGAGTCACATTTGGCCAGCAATTTCCCCTCAATAAGGAATCAACAAAATGGCTTCACTGGAAGCTTCCCACCCCTCCTTTGTTTTGACCGTCAGTCAGCAGCAGTGGTCACACCAGAGAGTAATGAGGCTGTTCATAATTATTAAAACGAATTGACCAAAGATCCTTACACGTGCAGAAACGCAATGACGTAGCTAAATGAAATCGTCCCTATTACCATCTCAACGGTCCAATTAGAAAGTTAAAGTGCATGGTGGGCCGACAGAGACGGGCAGATTCAGCACGGCGCACAGTTGAATCTGTCTCTCCTGTCGTACGAGGATTTTACATCATCAGATTTCTTCCTTTTGCGGCGCTCCTCAGGAGAACACTAGCTCTTTTCCCTCCCTCATTTCCTTCTGTGCATACTCACTTGAGGACAAAGGCAGAAATAGAACAGCGGAGGTTCGTATAATACGAGAGCCGCAGTGGTTACAGTCATGTGATGATGCGGTTTCGCTTTGAGCTCATCTGTCTTAATTGACAAAAAAACGGACACTTTCTGCCGGCTCTATTTGGGTGTATGCGGGGAATTGTCAGAAAACAAATAGGCATGTTCACTAAACACCCCACTGCTTAGATGTCTTCTGGGACCAACTCTGTTGTGTAGTGCCAGCTACAGCAGAATACAAGTTGAGAGGCGGCAATTGCCAAAGGACAACAACACACACCGGCCGAGGATAGAAGAGCCTTTTGTTTTGTGTGTTTTTTACTGTTCTGTTTTCTTGTGCTGAGAACAAAAGGAAGCTTGAAGGGGGGATGGAGGAAGGGTTAAACTCTCGGGCTTTTACAGTGCAAATGTTTACCGTTCCCAGTGCCATGTAAAGGTGTTGTTTGCCCATGAGACAAGCCGTTACCTTTACACAAAGACCCTGCATCACCGTCATGTTGTGTGCTTTCATGTGGGAATCCAATTGTATGACGGGGACTCAGCTGCTAACTAGCTGTGAATCACAGTGGGCATTTTTTCCCGCCCTGTCTCAGTGGAGGAGTCTGATATTTGGCTTTTGTCCATCAGAGTTATGCTTCTTTTTTTCCTTTCGCTGATGTGGTTTCAACAACAGCTATTCATTATTCCTGCACCAGCCACCACCAAGGTAGCTTTCAGCGAAGTGCTTGTAAAGAAATGTTAGTCTTAAAAATCTGAGCGAATGCCTCTTTGTTGAATCCCTGCCAAGAGTCTAAAGAGGCATGTGTGCTTTTTTTTAAAAACCTGACCTAAAATATCCTCACCCAGTGGATTATATTAGGAAGTATCTGAAGAACAAATTACATGAAATCTTTTTGAATCTATAAAGGAGGGGCTATCTTTAACATGTAATGGCTCCGTCATATCTGCCAATAGAATAATTATGGATGATATCGCTGTCACTATAAACTGAGGAGAAGAGCTATATAAAATGAATTTGTCTTTATCTTTATAGGCATGTCTGTGAAGTTAGGGGGGGGGATTTGGTTGAAATGTGCGACATGCTAGCTTTGGCTCTGTAGAACCATTAGTGTCAAGGGAGAAGCGAGGGAACAGACTCCGAAGGGGCTGCTGACAAAGGGAGCTTTTTTTTTTTTTCTTCAACTTCCTTTGATTGTCATAGCTCACACTTTAATTCCTCCCGGATATGGATGAGCCATGGTTTTTAAGGATTAAGATTCATGTATTGTTAAATCGCTTGAGTTATCGCCGCGGGACGGAAAAGAGAGAGCGTGATGTCGCTTCACAGCGTCCGATTTGGCAGTTTTGAGGGTTGTGCTCTTGGTTTTGGAATTCTTTCCAGGTCAATGTGTAAATGTTCTTAAAAAAAAAAAAAAAAAAAAGACCTTCCTCTTGGCTTATTAGACTCAAAAGGGATCCAAGACTGCTCAATTAGGGAACAGGCCTCTTTTATTTCTGACATATTCGTCGGCCTCCACCTCTGGAGAATATCTCTCATCTATCTGTTAGCTCCCTGTGGGTGTGTGCCTGAAGCTGGAGCCTAGGAATGGAAGCCCCCTACGTGGGCCGCAGACTTCTCCATATTCCCTTCTTCCATCAGCAGATCCACAGGGTTTCGCTGTTCCTAATTGATTTCAGCCCCTCCCCCCCCCTTCCCTCACCCTCCATATGTCTTTCTGTCTCCCTCGTCTGTTTCCATCTACTGACTGCAAACATCTCCAACCCACATCTCACAACTTTGTGCCAGTCAGGCAGTTCCCTTCCCCTGTTGAATTAAAGAAGGAGTAAAGGCACCTCACATGTTTCTGCTGCAAAACTTGCCCTAAATTCAACACGGGAACATTTCCAGTTTGCAGTTCTCTGATCTACTAACGAAAATGCTGACAGGTGTCAGAATCAGGAAGGCAACAGGAACAGGGCTGTGCTGACAACACGAGAGGGGGAGAGAGTGTCGGCGTGTGAGGGAGACGGAGATGGAGAGATGAGTTGAGAGTCTAGTAAGCAGTCTTAGCGAGGGGGAAAATAAAAAGAGGCAAGGAGGAAACAATCTCTCTGACAGGTAGGAGCGATTTTTGTTTTTCATTCTCTCACTCACAAGATAACTCTGAGACTGTGCCAGAGGATTTGACTGATTCCCGAACAACATTTGATTGAATTAAGCACCAAAAGTTGTCTCGCGATTCGGGCTGACAACAACATGTGTTTTGCGTTATGATGTTTTACGATGAGATTAACATATAAACTCTATACTGGGACCATCCATTTTGATTTGGATTTGCCTAATCTAATGTGTAACCCTTGGTGGAGGTAAAATGGCTGACAGTGACAAAGAGCTCAGTGCAATGCAAGCATTAAGGAAGATAGAGTGCACACACGCCGCATGCTCAAACACACCAGAGACGGCTTGCTAGCAGGTGTAGTGAGGTCTGTAATGAACAACCAAGATGCAGATTCTGCCTCTGAGATGCAGAGACTGGAGGAATTTCTGTTTAAAGGAAATAAAATGTCATCTCAAGCTGTGTCCATCTGTGTACATCCTTTTTACCAGATTCGCTGAATGAAACTGTGTGACTCAGTGAGATCTCTGGCTCTGTTTTAGTGAAATTATACCTACGAAAATAAAATAAAAGATCTAACCAATATTGATTTTGCCTGTGGTAAAATAAACCTCTTTCATTTTGTAAATGTAAATGTCAGTTACTCCCACATAAGGGAAATTTGGAAAGACTTGGCAGAGAATAATATGCATAAAAAGATATGCAATTGATTTGTGATTCTGAACACAATGATTGGTGGTAGAATTGGTACCGGGCACCAAATTGGTGTCATGGCTGGCAGCTACGCTGCTTATACGTCTGTTCTACATTGAAATAATTGTCTGGTAGTATTTGTTTGCAGTACTTAAATAGGTAAACCAACAAATTCTTTAAAAAAAATCCTATGTGAGCCCATCCTTTTTGTTAATTCCACAAGGGAATAAGTTAAGAGATGTGAGGATGCGCTTAAACAAACTTGACAGGTTTTGATTCTCTTAAGCATCGCCTCTAGCTCAACTGCACACTCTAACACAGACACAAGCAAACGAGCCATGCAGAGGTTCTTCTCCTCCAAACCCAGACTAAAAACATATAGTAATGTTCTGCTATGATGGCATCCCCTGAACCCTCATTCTGCCAGAGCTCTCCTGAATATACCCGGTGTATTTAATCAGCTCAAGAGGGGACTGCTTATCTCTCTGCACTTGTCACGGATAGCGTATTGAACATATCAGAGAGAGAAATGGGAATAGTTCATTATTTTCTAGGGCTCACAATGAGCCTGATGTATCTCATTGCAGGCCCTCCACTGACAGCTCATTTTCTAGACAATCCTGGCATTCAGTTCACAACGCGGTGGGGCAAGTGAGAGAGAAACACACAGAGAGAGAGAGAGAGAGAGAGGGAGAGAAAGAGGGAGGGAGGGAGGAAACGCAGAGACAGAGAGAAAATAAGGCTCCGGATCTCCATTGCTTATTCATGACGCCGCGGCATGCTAGGTGTGTTAATAATCTCCACAGAAACCAAGTGAATCGCAGTTGTTTGTTGAGCACCTAGCCAAGCTGGGCCCCAATCGACAGCAGATGGGAAAACAGGGGGATCAGGATGATCCTAGACAGAGGGAGGGAGATTAAGAACAGGTAATGTGCTGAAGTTGATGGAGGCAGAGTGTGTATTGAAGCGAGAGGAGAAAGTACCTGAATTTTAAATCTTGTCTGAGAGGGTGTGTACACAGTATATGGCGTGTGTGTGTGTGTGTGTGTGTGTGTGTGTGTGTGTGTGTGCGCCTGCAGGTGTGTGTCTTTAAAGGTTAATCAGAGAAGGAGGGGGGGGGGGCTGAGAGAGAGTGAGGAAGATAAAGAGATGGCACCAGAGAGAAATACTACTGGTACGGGGAAACAGAGAGAAATTCAAGTAGTAGAGCCGGAGCATTGTGTCCAGCCTATTCGCCCTTTGTGGTTCCGATTGATTCTAGTTCGTGTCTGAGGAACCGAGGCGGAGGCAATTTTTCCTAACTGCCCCGTTGTGTTTTTAATTCTTTAAGATCAATGCAGGGGAAAAACCTGCTTCTCCACTGCAACATAAGACTGCAGCCCCATTTGTACCTAGACCAGGACCTTGTACCAACATCTTTAATGTGGGCCTGCTGCCGTGGATTATAATCTGAACCCAATTTTGGTTTAGCAGTGATAGTCTTAGCTTTCATGTGATGCATTTTCAACATAATGAACGGTTAGAAAAGCCTCCTCCCCCAATGCGATTCTTTGTTTTGCATCCTTCACACCCACAAACAGTACAAGTGCAGATGATGTCTCATGCACCCGAATCGTGACAGTGAAGCAAAGGCACTTTATTTTTCCCTTCAGATATACTGATTCATTCAAAGTTTGGTTGAATGTCTGTTGAAATTTGACCCGTGATGTAACCCAAGCCAGTAACTGTCATATTCTGAAAATGACTATCTTGTAAAAACATTTCTGTCTTTTGATGCCACTAACACGTAATCTTTTAACCAGCACTGGTCTGGACATTCTAATACTTTGTGGTTTTAGCAGAAATGAGGACTATGATGGCTTCTGGTCAGCTGAGAGAGAAGGATTTCTGAGGCACTGCCGAGGGAATGTGTCCCCAACTGATAAGTCATTGTCGTCTGTCTTGTCAGGAATGTAATTTGCGTGCTTCCAAGTCGGCCACCAGAACCACTCCGCCCCGAGGACAGAAAAATGGCAGATTTTATAACTCCAGACTCCATCCTGACCCTGTGGTGACAACTTGAGTCACTGTAAAGAGTCCCTAATACACATTTACAAAAAAAAAACACAGACCTTGTTGTTGAAATTGTATGACTATAGACTGATGCCATGTGGCGTAAACAACCCCGATGAGGACATACTATACACATAGACTAACTCAAAGGAGCCTCAGTGTGTGGCTGGAAGTGGGCAGGATAGTCGCAGAGTGACTGCCAAGGCAAGGCTTGTATTACAGGGATCCCAGGATATCAGACACCAGGCGGCCTGTGCTCCCTCTAGGCAGGGCAGATTCTGGCAGCTGGCCCGTAACCCAGATAGCAATAATCAGCTCCATTACCTGTAGCACTGACTCCCATTTATGAGCCCTCATAGTGGAACCACGGCTACACTGCGGGGATTAAAGATGCTGTGCAATTTAGCAAAAAGTACAAATAGCAAGCGGTAGCACATAGCTGCACCTGCTGCAGACACATATGTTGCACACACAGGAGCGGTCGCGGTATCTACGCGCCACACGCACACACATGTAGCGAATGGTGGGGGAGGATTTTCTGAGCATTATGGGTCTCAGCACGAGTTATTTGTTTTATCTTCTCCCTCTGTGAAAGGATAGATTAGGAATATGCTCTGCTCTGTTTAAGGGGAAAATCAGCTGTCTTCTGACAAGTACATTGTAGCCCCGCAGTTTTCTGTCCAGAATACAAAGAGACATTTATCACTGCAGCTGGGGTAACGGAGGAAGAGAGAGGGGGTGGTGGGGGGGGGGGGGGGGTCTCCTGTGCTTTTTTTTAACCCTTATTACTTCCTTTCTGTGGGAAAAGAAACGCTATACCTCCATCCTCTTTAATCCATTTGAGAATTCCCACATTCTGTTTTCCTTTTATTTCATTGTCTCCCCCGGTGCCTTTATCATCTCTCCCCCCTGTTTTTTTTTTTTTTTATCTTAGCTCTCATCACCTTGTTTCTCCTGACAACATTATAACTCAGATGGAGTATGTAGCGGGAATATGTAAAATTATGTTGTCCTCCTCAGTTGTGGCAACAAAAGGTTACTACCTCAGGCGTACTTCTATAATATTTCCATACTTTTCCCTCCTCATGTATATTCAGTGAGAATGATTTATTCTGTAACACTTTATAGCCGTTGAAATGCAGAGTTTCTCTCTCGGAGACCCTGCACACGCTGTGAAACGTAGCATGGCAGAATATACTCTTTGGGTTTGTACTCAGCAGAAGTTAAACAGAGGTTAAAAGGGAAGTCATCCAAACCACGTCTATCATTACTATCTTTCATTCACCAATTAGTGTCGGTGATCCCTCGCTGTCCCCTAGATGACCTTGCAGGGATGAGCTCACTATGTTGTAATTCAACATTTTGAGAAGGTCTCAACAGTGAGAGGCTGCTGGTGACCCAGATTATAAACTATTAATGAGAGAGTGAATGCACAGTAACGGAGAGGAGGGACCTGCTGAGAGGTTTGTGTGAACCCAGAAAGCCTCCCCCAAACCTTTTATGGGCTGCTGGCGTCGACAAGACTAAGCTTGGATTTTGTCTTTCAACACGTCTTCATATCCAAGAACCTCCAGATCTTTTAGACCCCTGTGCTCTGTTCAATCATTATTCAGTGGCTCAACATGGACACTAGTAATTAAGATAAAGGAAACATGCATGGCTACGAATCAAAACAGGGTTGTTTTAGTTAAATGAAGATCAAAATTAGAACGCGCATAACCCGAACGCAACATTGAGTTAACTAGTCGATCAGAATAACTGTGTTCTGCACGCACTGCAGTGAGATCTCTGCCTGTTGTGACTGCTGCTCGTGTGTGTGAGAAAGGTCAAGAGCTGAACAGGATGCAGAGTGGTGTTTCTACATTGTGGCGTAGCTGGCGGTGGTGGATAATCATATTAAAGTAAATTCATCAACTTAACATTATTCACTAAGGCCCCTCCGATTTTGTATTGTTCTGCTGATTCCTTCAGGCTACCACTCAGCTTTTCTGGGCATTAAGCTTATTATCATACCACATTAGTATATATTATGGAAAATCAGGTTAGTGGGAACCATGTAGAAACTACTGTACCTGTTACTTAATCTGCTTATTAATAGTATATGGTTATTTCCTTTGTGGAATGTGGTATATTCCAGGAAACTTTACTGTTGTTCGTTTTATGTACGATTGACTGAGGGACAGAATTCACTCAGTGGAAGCATCTTGCCAGACAAATGTGACTCTTCAAACCCCATTGTCCCCCTTCTCCTTAAAGGGGAGGATAAAAGGTAATGGGAGAGGTTGGCTGTTAAGTTTAATGGCAGACAGGAAAGTCTCAGAACTGCTCTTTTTAATGATGTGCCTGCTCTCATACAGTCCTCGTTAAAGATGAGGCCAGAATGCATGCCGAGGACAGGGAGGACACTGCACTACCCCCCCCCCAAAAAAAAAAAAAAAAACATCTGTAAGATCTGTGAGGGGCTCCTTTGTGTGTTCTCTGGCACATCGTAGGAACCCTGCGCTCCTTCTATATTCAGCCCACATTAGCATCAGAAAATAAATAAAGCAAGCAATCAGGCCGTGACCTCTTATATCTGCGGTGCTTCCGGCCCCCCGCTCGCCCTCCTCCTCTCCTCCTCCTCCTCCTCCTCCTCCTCCTCCACTGCACTCTACATAGGTTTAACTAGCTTGGATTTGCAACTAAATGTCAAGCCTGGTGTTTGGCTTTACCACAGGGCAGGTTGTTCCCTGGCTGTCTCCGGAGAAAAGGAAGTCGAGGATCGAGAGGAGCGAAGGGAATTGGATCTTTGACACCTGTCACTTCCACTCTGCTGCACCTTGCTCCCTTGCCACACATAAGGACTTTTCATGTCACAGCTCAGCATGTTATCATGAGTGGGCACGGGGACCTGAGAAATCCAATTACTCCCACTGTGTCAGACCCCTGCCATCATCCGTATGTACGCTATAGTCATGTTCCTCAAATCAGAGAAGATGTGCCTATTAGTTCCTTCTCTTTTTCTCCAGATCAGTCTTCACCACCATTTCAATCTGTGTGTCTTAGATACGAGCTAGCAGCTCACCTCGTGGACTGCCTCGCCACTGACAATCCTCTGTGTGGTGTAGCGCGGGGCTGGTGGGTGGCTAATGCTACGGACATTGGTTCTGACTGTCTGGTATTAAGTGGTATCATGGTGCAGGGCCTCAATGTGGTGAAGAATGGAGAAGCTGGGAGTCAGCATGCACCCCCCACAGATGGCAAACTGAATGGCCTTTTGTGACAAGGAAATAGAAAGTGTTGGAAAGGCCTCCCTGTTGCTTTTCCTCAGCACAGTAGGTGTAGATCTAATGCATCACCTTGCAGCAAAGGGCCTCGCTGTTTTTTCCTCCTTTCTTTTATATGTCTCTCCTTCCTGATTGACATCGTCTGGTGCATTGGGAAACCTGCCCCATCACACGACATACCATCACACTCACCGTGTTACAGTGTCCTACTTCTAGAGGTTGTTAAAATTGTGGGGAAAAGGAAGAGAGAGAGAGAAAAAAAAGAGACAGAAAAGCGGATAAAATGAGAGAGTCGGAACCATGCTGGTGCTTCTGTGACAAGATAAAATGGAATATAAAACACATAGTCCTGGCTGACACAAAGTGAACATGACTGAATGAGAAGCCACATTATATTAATTATGTAAGGCCACTCTTTTGAGGCAAAGAGAGAGAGAGAGAGAGAGAGAGAGAGAGAGGAAATCCCAAGATATTGGTATGCTGCCCGGTTGTTTGGAGCTGGACACATCGACAGGCGCTGAAGTATTGTCTTTTATTTCAGATGGCTAATGGAAATGGCCCTTCAGCAAGGAAAAAAATAATCCAAAATGAAAACCTTGAGAAATGTCTCTTTATGGCAAATGTGAGAATCTAATGGTTTTCTCACTCTAGGATGTTTATGTGTTATAGATTGTCCAAAACCATTAAATCATAAATCTATTTTTCCACACTGGATAAGTTGTGATTTTTTAACAGTTGGGAAGAAAAGTTTCACAAATAGAAACCTTGGGGTTGGTGAAACATCTTTAAATCGTCATGGACCTCTCGTTTATTAAGTGACAGCTCCTTGCCAAACAAACCACTGTTTTCACCTCATCATTATCATTTCCCTGACATTTGCAGTTTGTATTTTCTCTTCTGGCCATTTAAAATGCCGAAACTCACACCTAATGTGATATAATAGGGAATTATTCCTGCTGATAGCACACCGATAGATTCAATGAAGGAATGTCAAATTTTCACTCTCAGTTTAGGTATTTAACAAAGTGACCTCAGTAACAATTTGTTCCCCGTTGTTTCAATGATTTCTGTCCAAACCACCGCCATCCCTAAGCCATCGTCTGCTCTCCATCCCTGCTCCCCCAATAGCTTTCCTCTTCCCCCCCAAACCCCATCACACATGTAATTTAAGAGTCTGTTTCTGTCCCCCTTGCTTCTCCCAGACTCGAGGGTTTATGAGCAAATTAGATAGCTAGCTCGGTCAAGCTTAAATACAGAAAACGCTGCATTTGTGCCGGTGTATTTAAAGATGTCCTCTGCCAATGCGTTGTTGAGGAAAACGAGCCAAGCAGACAAAGGTGGGCAGGCGGTCAGCCTGGCTGGCTGGCTGGCTGGCTGGCATGGTGGAGTGGGCAGGTCTGCAACTGGGACGTCAGCGGCCTGCTGTGCTGAGTTCCTGGAGTGCATTGTATTGTTGCGGCGGGCCTGGGGCGCCAGAACACAGGTTCATTTGAAGCCCGTCATTAGAAGGGCAATTTGGACGCTGAGAATTGACAAGGGGGACATTTGCTGTGTCATTAAAGTGAAGTACATCACACCACAGTACAACACAATGCTTCCTCTACCTTTACCAAAAACATGTGCAGAGCTGGAAAGTAAGTAGTAGTTTCTGTGTCTTGCTGCTTCCCTCAATGAAAGCAGCAAAATACCTACGGCAGAGTCAAAGATCTCACGTTTTATATTAATGGAACAAATCATTTCAAAGATTTATTGTTGACTTTTATCTATTTATTTGACATATTCAAAGTTATTTTATAGTTTGTAATTATCAGCTGTATTTAAGTAAACCCCAAAACTTAACCAAAATCCACTTAATGAACCTTCTCTAATCATCATAATGCATTCATAAATATAAATGTATGTTCCAACACCATTTGTGTACATGGGATTTTACATTTGTCCAATAAAACTGGAACTAGAACAATTTGATTTATTTGATGATTTAAAAGAAACACATATGTAATTTGACTACAGCCATTACCTGTGTTAAAAGATGACTTAAGATGAAAATACAACTGTAAAACAACTTTCAAGAAATGACAATCAAATGATTTCTTGCCAGAGTGGTCCAGAGAAATTTGTAGGCACCATAAGGACTATTTTCCTCCAAGATTTGACACAAACTGTAAAACCAGACCCGAATGTGTTGGTCTGTGGCTATTTTTTCATCCTATTGATCAGGAAGAACACCATTTTCTCTACCAAACACTATGCCGGATTGGCAGTGAGATTGAACAGCTGGGCTCTCTCTTCAGGCAGACATGATACCGACCTTCCCACAGGCTTTCTGATATTTCATGTTCCGTCAAGTTCAGCCTCATGCAGCCAGGCTTAGGTCTCCGTGCCTTTTTGTGTCTGGGTTAAATCCAGTCCGGAGTGCCTGTTGAGAGAGTTAAAAAGTCACTGACTCATCTAGTGTATGAATTATGGTGAGGTCTAAAATCCTGCCTCTCCATATGTCATGATGGAAGCCAAACGTAATGCTTCTGCAGCCTCACTGAGACACTGTAACCTCTAGGAACCAGTGATGGTTAGAGCAGGACACAATAAGGTGAGAGAATCCCCTCAGCAAGCATTGTTGCGTATGTTTTTTGTTGCTGGGGCTCTGAAGCCAGCCCACCCATGCATGTCATCATGACAACCAGCTCGCATCGTTTCCACCACATCAAGCAGTCCATTGGCTAGCGGTCCTGCTTTTGAACAAACCAGTGCTCTGCGATGACATAGTGATTTATAAAGCAGCATAGCGATTGCTTTTTTTTTTTTTTTTTTCTTCTTACCGCTGCTGTTACACAGCTGTTAAACAGATGCTGTTTGTACCAATTTAGAAGCTTGTGCATTGTTTGTCAACACCAGTTTGGAAATTCATTCTTTATACTAGGACCCACTGTAGAATGCACAGGCTGGGCTGGATGGGCCAGCATGGAAGGGAGAGGGGGATGAACACCGAGATAGAAAACATTTGCAGAATTTGGCTGGAGCTGTTGCTGGCTTCTAAAAGAGTTACTGACAAGTGCTTGTAAAGAATTGCGGCCATAAGAACGGCTCAGAATTAAGTTAACTTGCCGTTTTGTATCGGCTTTTGGGAGGACACGGGCTGGCCCGGTGGAAGTGACAAACTGTCAGACACTCTCTGCGGCGCTGGATGGATTAGACAGTGAATTCGTTCTTGATAAATTGAGTGGTACTAATGCTCAGAAATAGAACCAGTGCCACATGAACCCCTGGCTCCACCAGCCGTGCGACAGTGCTAACAAGGCCGCCCAGTGAGTGTAATTTCCTCGACAATTAATAGGTGACTGGAAGAGCAGACGGAATTCTGGTCAGATAGGCAGAAATGACAAAAGATTTATTTAATTACAGCAATGTAAGTGAGACAGCGGTACTGGCGAGATGGAGAAGGAGGAGAGGTATAAAAGATTGGCTTGTGCAGGGAGCTGCGAGGGATGAATCTGGGGGGTGTCAAGGGGGGAATAGCTTGATGTGACTGAACCAGATGCTGTGGGGAGAAGGAGAGGACTCGGTGCTGTGTGGAGAATGATGGCTTGCGTGGCGCAGTAAGGGTGCCCCTCTACTGTTTGTAAAAACAAGACCATCACACTCCATCTTGCCGCTCCCGCAGGAGCCGGGCCTCCAGGCTGATTTATGGCCCGCAGACTGAATTGGCTGGCTGGGATGACAGCAGTGCTTGGACTTTCCCCGGTGAGTAGTGTGGGAGGCTGCTCGGCCAAGTCTACGGCCTCAGCTGGCCGTAGAGCTGCCCTTTGCGGTAGTTAGGGCAGACTGGATGTTAAGCTGCATCCCCAGCGCTGGGATCAGGCTTTGACCGCCAACCATTCACAGACCGTCATCCTCTGTTCTGCTGGTGCCACATTTTCTGAATATTCCTCCTCCCCTGTGATACTTCCATCAGCTCGTGCATCACAGGCTTCATCAAGACTCTGTAGTAACAATTTAGATTTAATCAGTCTTTGCCATGTGACTGCCAGGATGGAAAATTAATATGGAGAGCAATTAGAAAAACAGCCATCTCACTGTCAAAGATACACCAAGATGAGAGCAGAAGAGTGGATAGCGTTTTAGCAGTAAATGAAATCCTTTTGTACACCACTCAGAGATGCCAGGCTGTCCTCAGCAAGGGTCACAAGGACTGAGGTCTCATGTATTTAACTTTCTGTAGATCGAATTCTTTCGTATTTTCGTACCAGTCCTCTCCCACAGCAATAAAAAAAGACTTAAAGCATAATGCTGGAGCTCTTTCAATCACCAGAGCCCAATAATTGTCGTCTCAGACTATAGACAAGCAATATTTGATAGCTCTTTGATGGGGTTTAATATCAGAGACAGTGAGGAAAGAACAGGAAAGCAAGGGAAATCAAAGGAAATCAGTAAAGTATTTACAGGCCACAAGAAAAAAATCTAGGTTTAAATTGGTTTAAATGATTTGCTTTCATAGCTACATTATTCTGTCTGGCTGTCTCTTCAGGGGTGTCTTTTTTCATATGACAAACAGAATCAGGACATTCATTGTTACAGCTACAACAAAAATGTCAGCATACAGAGGAAATACATAAAAAAGTAGTTTAAGCCAAAAGTGGCAGACGTTCTTTGTAAAAAATGATTTATCATGCCACGCTGCTGTTCCAAATTCTGTTTTAGGGTTCAACATGCTGTAAAACCAAACTGACTGAATCGTGTCACACAGAAAGCCCCCCCCGTCGCCTCGTGGCTCGTGTTACACTAAGAAATATAAAATGACGATTTTGTCTGAATCTGGTTTCACATCATCTCAACTCCCCATCTCCGGCCTTGAAATCCGGCCTTCTGTGTTTTATTGTGGCTGCTTACACAAATTTTATAGGATTACATCATTGTTTTCAACCTTGAGGCTGTGTGAGCTAATTTTGGAGGGAAAAGCGCCTGTGTTTTCCAAAGCCAGGCTCCATGTGTGAGCCAAGCAGGACGCAAAATAGCTGGCGAAAGCTCAGGGAGCTTTTCGGGGAGTTGCCTCTTTCAGTTAACACATCCCTTCCCCTTTTGTGTCGGGGGGGGTTCACTCTTTTGCTGATTCCAATTTCTTTTGCTACATTAGCAACAAACAAATAGCACCTCCAGCTGTATGACATGAAGGGATCATTATATGCGGTGCGCAGGGGTAAATTGAGCAATGAGCTTGTCAGGTTGTGGGATCCCCGTGCTGGAGCTGAAGATCTGTCTGCTGCGACTTGAAGTAAAGACGCCTTGGTCTGATTGAGGGAAGGAGACGGGATTGAATCGGCGGCGTGTGTGGCTGCAGATGCGAAGTTGAAATGGCGGGGAACGTGTGGGTTTTCTCCCCGTTGCTGATGCAAAGCGATGCGATTCGAGGTAACTACAAACAGAAAAAACATGACCAGCATTATCAGGAGAGTTTGGCTTTTGCATTTGAAGTGGCAATATTTATTATTCTCCAAAACCATGCGCATCACTACATACATATTTAAAGTGCTCCCCAGTGCCTTTGCCAGGCTTTGTACCTTTATTCCGTATTAAATCGCAGTATGTCTGATTTTATAGCAGCGCTGTGCTACTTGGTACATGGATTTTTGTTTTTTTTGCCTCCACTTCCAAAAGACCGTTTGTATCTTAAATGTGGAGCGTTGAAAAACAGAGGCAGCCTCCACCTCCCGATGGAGCTCCCTCAGTAATTAATAGGTATTAAATCGTAGATAGGAAATGTTCCCAAAGACATCCTGCTCCGTACTGTACTTTCAGTCTTCTCCTGGAACGGATTGGCAAGCATATTTTCCTGAAGACTTTGAATACGCACTCACAGCAGGAGGAGGCTTCACTGTCTTCTATTCTGTTCATTTTGATTTCCAAACCTAAGTACCACTGTCAAAGCCATTAATTCATCTCTCTCCATTGCAGTTTGGAAAAGGAAGAGATTGTGTTTTGTTAGAGGTCAATGCCCTGTCACTTTTTTTTATATTTAAATTTTGTCTTTTAAAGCAACATCTGCGTTTTGTGAAGCGCTGAGATGAGGCAGGATGTGTGAGTGTTAATGGCACTTGGTTTTTATAACAATGCCATTTACAACCCAGTTGCTCTCCCATAGACCCCTAAAGGAAAGGAGAGAAAATGCCATTCACTGCATATGCATGCTCTGCTAGGGAGAGAGCATACAACTTGTTTACATGTCTTTGTGCCCAGAGGCTTTTCATGCTTTAGAAAGTGCTTCAGGCTACAGAAAAAAAAAGCCCAAAGTATTTAGAGGAAATTGCCTTCATAAGCAAGATGCTTGTAAATCTTTAATCAGCGCAGGAAAAAAAGAATCTGCTTCATCAAACAACATCACAAAAGATTTGGGGAGCAATTTTTAGATTGAAGTAATGAAGTGAAATGTGATCATTTAATATTTACATTACATTTCCAAATGCATGTTACATACAGAGTTTTTAAATGCCAGCAAGTACTACGATATTATATTTCCAAATATACTTAACATTGTTACTATGACTGAAATACTGGCTTCAAATGTTGTTAAAAGGCATCAAAAAGGGGATAAGTTCAAAATACAATTATTGATAAAGCCGCTTTTGTAGATTTAAAAAATGAACATGGGATTTAAAAGGTCTTTAAAAATACTGTCGCAGTGGACAATCTAATCTAGTGTGTGGGCATGTTTTTTAATATTATTCATCTTGCTCCATTATGTTCCCGGTACCTGGTAAAGACTTTCCTAAAGACTTTTGATTACATTATTACATTCTGATTGGATCCCTTCTCTTTAAACAAAAAACCTGCAGCTTCATGCCTTTTGTCTCCGTGATTGCCGCCGGTGCAGTCCCTTGGACCAATCAGCATTCATGCAAATTTACATACATACAAGAGTGGAAAATATATTCAATTTGCTCATTCTTTCCTTTTGGCCTCACAGGAGGATTTTAACTGTTATAGAGATTTTATAAAAACTGCCTGTTTATGCTGCAGTCTGGATAATAGGGATGATAGTGTGTCATGATATTTCATATAGCTCAGCAGTCCCCAACCTTTTTTGCGCCATGGACTGGTTTAATGTAAGACAATATTTTCAAGGACCGGCCTTCAAGGTGTGGCGGATAAACATGACGAAATAAAATGATACGATCGGCATGAAAACAAATATAAAATGCATAAAAAATACAACTCGCCATAACGCTGAATCGTGGGAGCCCTGAGCTTGTTTCTCTGCAATGAGACCGTCCCATCTGGGGGTAATGGGAGACAATGACACCCGAAGTGTGTTCCTTATGTACAGTCTACTCCGTAATTTTGTTTTGATTGCTGTCACTGCAGAAAATCCCGCTTCATTTTCTCTGGCTTGTGGGCTTACCTTTTGAGGTAACGTATCACGTGACCGAGACAAGCGTCTGGACATGTGTCAAGAGGCACAGGCGGGTGTAATTGCGAGAGAATCCGGTCATTTTTCAATATAAAACATCTTACAGACTGATAATCAATAAAATGGAAATAATAGAAGTTATTTATTCTTTCTCTGCGGCCCGGTACCAAATGACCCGCGGACCGGTGGTTGGGGACCGCTGATATGGCTTAGATTTTTTGCACGGAAAGAATTTCTGTAAGATGTTAACTGTAATTGTAGACTACATTTGGGAGGCTTATTACAATGCTGTCCCTTGTAAGGAAGAGGATGTCTCAGTCTGCGTAATTGAGGAGAATGCCGTGTGTGTGTGTGTGTGTGTGTGTGCGTGTGTGTGTGCGTATGTGCATCTAGACACAAACATGATCAAAGGAAGCTAATTCTGTGCCGCCTCTGTTTCTCTATGAAGCACTCATGTGGACATTGGTCACTCGTGTTTTTTTTCTTTTTGTGCGCTGATGTTCATTTTCAGCCGTCGAGCATGATGATTCCTCCAGAACTCCTCCTCCTCCCTCCTCCTTCAAACAGCCCACAATACCTTTTACTCATGCATCCAGACATTTAGTCACCAAGTTTATCTGTCAGTCTCATCGGATTATACTTTATGAGAGACAGCTCTGGCATATCTGTCCCTGAAAAGCCTGTCTCCAATCTTTAAATATCGATCCCCGGGGTCTTAGCAGAGGTGCCTCTCATGAGTGCAGGAAAGAAGGGGAGAAAAACAGATCATTAGTGATTTTAATTAGGTGATCTGTCAAGCTGCGATTGCCAGATGTAAGCGTATGCATTTGGGTCGATGGCAATCCCTCTCACAATCCCCTCTTGTCACCTTGGGCCTCCTGAAAAGGAGGATGGCTCTTGCTAGGAGTGAAACAAGCGGTAGGGGAGCAAAGAAATGTGTCATTGAGCTTCTCTGTAGCAGGTTCTTTCTCAAAATTGGAGCAGGTGGAAAACACAAAGCACAGTGGCATTGAGAGATTTGGGAATTGTTATGTTTTCAAGGGCTGGATCATTTTAGAAGTGTGCATCTTTTTTAACAGATTTCTAGAATCAAGCTTTTTCAGCAATTGTCGTGTACGTATATGTGAAATTAAACAAACAAGAGAAACCTAATCACAGCGTCTCAGTATGAGTAAGAGAGCTTGACACTTTTTTTGTTGTTATAACGAGGTGAGAATTGTCTTGAAAGTCCTTCCCCTCCCAACACAACAAAGTACGAAAGAGTGCAGTTATACCGACTCAGGCAAATCTTTTTTTTTTCACTCCGGCGTTAAACATCATTACATATTTATGACACGGCGCCAGATGACAGAGACAGAGAGGAAGAGAGAGATGAACCAGGCAACAACACCGCAACTCGTCTGGTGTCTCTCTCGGCGAGATATCTGATTGCACTGTTTAAACCTGCCTTTCATCTAGTGTTGCTTCAGAAAACCCAATTATACAAGAGTTGAAAATGGACTTTTGATTTAACAATACATAATTTAATTGGCATATCAGAAGTGCCCAAAACATCGAGCTCTGGTTATCAGTGAGCACTGTGTTAACGGGACTGCAGTCTTGCATTGCAGATGCAGGAATGCATTGCAAGTGAAAGCAAATCATTCAGAGATGTTTAACTTGGGCTGTTTTGATTAAAACAAAAATGCAGCATTGATTTTTCATTTATTTATTCTATTGTTTCATGACAGGTTTTACTTATTGCAACTAAATCAAGGCCACGTGGGAGAAAAAACAGTTTGAGATCTGTGTGCAAACGAGTATAAAAGCTGAAAATAAAGCTGGTTTTACAGACAAATCTAACAATCCTGTTGTCTCTTTCTTTTTGTTTCTCAAACAGATCCCAGCGAAGGCTTTCACTGCCAGGACGAGTGCCGCATCCTTGGCCACTCTGACCGCTGTTGGATGCCTCGCGTCCCCATCCCGGCGCGTGCCAAGTCGCCCGAGCACGGCCGTAATGTCATCGCCTTGTCCATCGAGGCCACCACGGTGGATGTGCCCCACTACGAGGATGGCACCACCAAGAGGACTTTTGCCACCTTCGGCAAGGACGGGCCCGAGGACCTGGAGCGGGGAGAGTTAAAGGGGAAGCGGACTCAGGAGTCTCATGTGTGTAGCCCCAAAGCCAATGGAGGGGCGGTCCGCGAAGCTGGCAACGGGCGCGAGGCGGCCAGCCCCATCACCTCCCCCGTGCACCTGAAGAGCCCAATGTCCAAGACGTCGTCTGCCTACAACACGCTGAAATGCCGCGACGCAGAGCGAATCGCCAACCACAGCCTGCTGCGGCAGCCTGAGGGGAAGGACAGTGAGCCAGCTGTCAGGGAGATCAACACGCTTCTCCACGACGGCCGAGACAAGGAGTCCCCCAGCAGCAAGCGCCTGAAGGACATTGTGCTTTAGCGAGCTTCTCTATGACAACACAAACCAACATTCATGCACACACACGTCGTGTAAACTCACATATATGTACCCCGCAACAGCTGTGTGTGTGTACACAGAAGAAAGTCAGGCTGTGGAAGTAGAGAGACACACCCATTAGCAGTATACGATATTCAAAAACCAGCTTGTGCTGAAGGACGATGAACTGTAATATGCTGCGGCTAGTTGTGTGCTCAAGCCGAGGTAGTGGATGTGGCTTTGTTGTAGTCGCAGTACTTTTTCTTTGTTTTGCTTTTTGTTCGGTTTCTTTCTATCAGTCTGCAAAGAGTGGACAGGCAGGTTACTGTTGACTGCATGGACATGCCCAGTGGACCTCAACAGCGCTCGCGCCAAAGCAGGACACTGCGTGTTTGGACACCTGAGAGGCCAATTCATAAGTACAGTTATGCCTTTTGAACTACTTTTGTATCACAAACTGATATTTGCCTTCTTTGGTTTTTGCAGTTTGTTCTAGCTGCCAAAATCGCTCTTTGTTCCTTTGTATAGTGAGCTCCATCAATGTAATAAACGACATGCACAGGACTCATCTAAAAATATTCCCAATTTACTCCTTCAACAGTTTGCAGTGCGTTCAGGGGAAGGTCTCATTTGCCTCTTCTCCCTGACTAATAAGATAAACTTTCTCTGCGTATCCCTGAGGACATCCCAGTGTCATCAGACTGTGAGGTCTTTACAGTATTTATATTTTATCAAGGATGGAGCTAAACGAACTCTCGCTATCTGCCCAGCCGCTCTGAACACTGGAAGTGGGACAGACGGATCCTTGTGTTCAAATTGAGTTGTATGAAGAAAAAAAAAGACTTTTTGAAATATCCTGTGCCCAACCTTGATTGTAGCCAGTGGAGCACAAATTAGAACATTGTGCTCTGGTCTTGTACTTTTTTTGACTTTTGACTATGGGGCTAGGATAGAAGGGATCGTCACTCATGTCTTGCTATGTGAAACTCTCTATAGGGTTTACTATTATCATTTTTAATAACCTGTTGTTATGTGACAATCCCTTTAATGTTTTGTTTCAAGAGAAAAAAACAAATAAACATTGGTGTTCAACTGAAGCTACAGTAGCGTTTGTTACACAAACACAAAAATTAAAAAAAAAAACATATATGCCAAAATATATTTTATAAATAATTTAAAAATGTATAATGAGAATATTTAATGCTGTGTAGTTATTTTATGAGTAAGTTATACTTGAAATTAACTTGCTTTTGTTCATTTGTCTTTTGCTTTTATATTGAATCTGATTTGTTTTTTTATTTTCAAAAATGAACTTGGATTATTTTTTTGTTAACTGTGTGACCCCTGGCAACTGTTGCAGTCTACCTTGTTGTAAAGAGTTTCTTATTGGTCAGTTCTTGTGCCATCAAGTTTCTGTGTGGGCTACTAGAAAATGTAAAAAAGACAAAAAAAACAACAACAAAAAAAGCGATATCAGCACCAACATTAGTGTGTCAGTTCAATGAGCTTAGAGTGAGATAGCAAAAAGAAACCAAAAAAAGATGCAAACAAAACCTTAAAAATTGCAGGATGTTGCTTAATCTTAGTATCTAAGGAGGTGAATGAACGACTCCCAGTGTTCTTCATGCTGGTCACAGGGTTCCACCGATTTTATCATTCTAATCGAGTCGCCTTTCCTATTGGGCCAAATCCAGTTTAATAAACAAGACTTTTTCAGCCTCAACCGAGGGCAGTCTTACGCAAAGACTAGCTTTGCTCAGCACTACTGTCACCCTGCACCATCTGTGTTCAGCTGATCTCAAAGATAAGGTTGAGACCAGAGTGGTATAAACAGGGCTTTCCCCTCCTACGAGCACCACACAACAGACTGGATGGATTCATGTTTGAACAAACTAAGGTCTTGGAAGAACCGTGTTGCACATCAGCAATGTGGTTTTATGTTGCTTTGCAGTAAACTATGTACAATGTGGAAAAATATGAATGAAAATTGACAAATTGCATACAACAAACTAGATCTTGTAGCTGAATGTTTTGCTGGTCTCACCCATGGCTTCTGGCAACATGAAAATCGGAATAATCACTGAATGTATACAGCAGCTTATAATTAAACTATTAAATGTCCTCTGCTTTGTATCCTTGTGTTTACTCAATGCAATTTTAAAGTTCTACTGAATTTTGTTTATAGAATTATTATATTATATTTTCATTTTTAAAAGGGGTTAGAATTTTTTGGGGGCTTATTTGTATTATTTTCAAGGCGTCAGACTTCTGGGTGGGCGTTTCCCTTGGCGACGGTCAACAATCAGCCTACAAAGATTAACACTTAATGTTTTTTCCCCCTCTCTTAAAAAAGGTAACATAGTGTTGGTTACGCACCGATAGCAACAGTCAACATTTGCTAGCAACCATTGTTCCTTTAAGTTTGTATTTCACTTGGAAAGAGGAAGTAAGCAAGCCAAGCTAACTAGCTTCCACTGAAAATTGGAAGCTAGTTAGCCTAGTTGCTAACATTGGCACTGATTCCCCCTGGCTTTAGCTTTTTTGTTCATGTCATTGGCAGCTCCGAATTGTGCTCATCCTGCATTCTACAGAGGATGAGCCTAGCTAGCGTTAGCTGTCTTTCTTTCATCGTCACAGGTGTGCTAATGGTAGATGACAAGACTGGCAAAAGTCAAAGTAACAGTAGTCTTGTAACCTTTAGTCGCGGAACGTCGTTATTAAATTAACAACAGCTAACAATGTCAGACTCACAGCTGGTCAACTGTTCATAGATGTGTAAAGAGTGACTTAACTATTTTTAGTGCTTGTCCACACAGATATAGCGCCAATCAAATGACCTGTACTAACGTTAAACTGCACTGGATGCACTGTCACAGCAGAGAAAGGAATCATACCTTCATTTAAACTTTTTGATTAACAAATAAGTACATAAGCCAAAAACAAAAAACATGGATATTTATTTAAATTTTCTTTGCAAAAAACAAATTTCTGCAAAGCAGAAATGTCTGTGTGATATAACAGTATGCATCATCTTCCATTTTGAACTAGATTTAGGTCTACCATAGTACATTTACAATCTCTGATATGCTGTGAGAGCCTAAGAACGCTTATTGAAAACAGCATGATAACACATGGAGTGATGTCTATTCTATTTGTCATGATAAAATGGAAATTAACAGTTTGAGTGGAGGCTGGCTGCAACTCTGCATTAATATTCCATGCATTCACTGTTGCTCTTTCCCATTATTTCCAAAGCAGACCTTTGGGAACGCTCCAACAAGTGAGGTGAGAGTGCGCTCGTGTCTGTTTCTGATGGTAGTGCTCTTTTCATTTGCTGGAGTGGGTCACGCACGCCATTTTTTAGACATTTAACATCACAAAATGTCTCTCAAAACACTACAACACAGACGCTGATCTGGACCATGTAGCCTATCATTGAGACTCACATTCGGCTTATTGTTAATGCTCTTTCACAGCCAACAGTATGATGTCATCACAATACCAGATCCCACTTGAAATATTGATCTATTAGTCGACTTTGAGTGGAAGGTTATAAAAGCTATGAAATAAGTTGAGAGGCAAGACAGAGCCTGGTTCTACCTCTGCTAGCCTGCTACAATTTCTATGACATTTCCACTCAATAAAAGGCTCCACTTTTCACCTCCCCCATGCACAGATCTTTCTCTTGAGTAAGTTTGTATGGATTGATGAGGAGAAGCAGAGAGTAGATGTCGAACAGGACACATTCCAGCACCGTAGACAGAGAAAAAGGGAAATGAGTGAGGGGGGAAGCACACAGCTGCCCTCTATGATAAGAAAAGGAGGTTGGCTTCATTTCTATAATTAATTTGCCATTCCCTCTATACCCTCTGGTGGAGCCAACATGAAAGCTGGTCTGAAAGCGCATTCGCTAACACATCCATTAGTCTATAAGGAGGATCTGGTTTCTTCCAGCTAAGTTCTCTTCTCATGGGCAATACCACTATTCTGCCCCGCTCACATGAGTTAAACATGCCCTTTCAGTAGAGTTTAGACCCCAAGGCCTCCATGACAAGCTCGCCTGAGCTGAAGGAACTGCCTCCAAGCGAAGGGCAAAAAACTGCATCTCATAATCATTAAACTGAAAAACTAACTTAGTTGCACAATATTGCAGTAATTCTCTCAAACCTATAAGTAAAAAACTTTGTCTTTAATATCAACAGTATCCTCCAGGGGTCAAAATCTTATTTGCAATGCAGGAAACCATATTTGTTAATCCCCAAAATGGTGCTTGTCCACGCATATTTAATTACTCCTGATTCATGTGGTCATGGAGAAAATTCTCCATTACAGGCGAGATTTATATCAAAGGTTACCAGGACACACATCCTATTAACATCCTATTAATGTTTCAATTATCATTTTGCAGAATGGTGAGAGAGGGGAATCAGAGAACAATTAAAGTGATTTATTTCTGAGACAGACATGCATTGAAAAGGAGCAGGAGGAGGGCCTGCAGCCTCGCATTCCTTCAATACAAAATAGTTTGTCGCCAGTTCTTTTGAGTGAGACGTCCATGCGACCAACCCCCAATCAGAATCACTGATCTCTGTCGCTCTAGTGACCTCATTCTTTCAAAAGGCCTGCAGCTGCTCTTGCCTCATTATGACCAACTCCTTTTCACTAACCTCTGGTAGGGGGGTTCACCATGGGATTAGATGGCAGGCAACTACAAGTTTGATACAGTGAAGTAACATAAATGTCCTACTCTCTCGCTGTTTTGTTGCAATCTTTGAATGTCAGCAGCTCAACCATTAAAAGGATGACAAAATAATGCAATCTGTAGCTACACAACTGATTCAGTTTTATCTGATGTAGCTGGAATGCACCATATGAGATGTTTAATTCAAATACTGTATCTACAAATAATGATTCTCTCTTTCTGGTCCACTGCAGTTTGTTAAATTCTTTGTTTTATTTCAAGCATTCAAATGAGCCCCTGACTCTGAGCATTTTAGGCTCACATTTCTTTTATAATGTTCCTCCACTGAAAAAGCAGGTGAAGTGTACAAGACTTCAGAGTCACTTGGCGGCAAAGCTCAAGAATAAAAGTATTTTACTCTCTCAGCAATTCGTTGTAACCCGCAAATTTAAAAACTACCAAGTATCTTCAAAGAAAAATGCTATATAGGCTTTGTGCAATTTCCTCAATCATGTACTTTTTCCATTCTCCCTGGATGAGCTACTAAACAGATAATGGTTTGTTCCACAGATCCACACCTTTAAGCAAGACGATTATCATCACTGCTGGAGATAAATGAAATCGCCCCTCGCCCAGTATGTGTCCTCACACCAAATGTGCACAGTCTGGGCCTTGGCAGAGTTTTTCAGGTCCTTGGTGGACGCTGGCTTGACGTGCACTGTGGTTAACATGTTCTGACTTTGCTACTGTTACGGCTTTACTGCAGTCACAGTCATTTGAAGGTGGCAAGGTCTAAAAAATTAGGTATTAAGTCAGAGACTATTGTGTGAAGCCAGAAAAAAGTTTGTAGAAATGATGGAGGCTCTCGGGAATGTATTTGTCCTAGGCAAAAGGAAGGGGGGGACCTTTTTTTGTTCTAGCTTTTTATTGTATTCAAGAGGTTAGTCTCTGTCACAATGAGTGGGCTGGTCATTGCTATCAGTGCGAAGACTGATTAGCCTACCCTCTCCATTGCTCCACCACAACTACATATCTAACAGGCCTGGCATGTTGCCATTTCCCTTTGTGGTAGTCACAATGGAACTTTGATCGCCACTGAAATGAGCGGCTCAAACAATAGTCTACATTCACTGAACACCACTGCGCCCTCAGTGAGATGGGGAGCAGCCACATTCCCCCGGCCAGCTTTAATTGGAAGTGATGCTAGACAGATCATATCATAACCCTTAGTGATGCCCTGATAAGACTGACCTGGGAGCTGCTCTGTAAAGCCTCATTGTCTGGGAAGGGTCCGATGAGCCCCAGGACCCCTCAGCCTGCCATCTCCAGCAGCAATCCCAGCCTGACCTCAGCCACCTCTCTCAGCCCTTAATGCCCAGGAAGCAGGCTCTGGGTCTGGGGGACAGCGGCGGTTGACCTCCTTCTCTCCAGAGGATAAAACGCTGATAGCAGGGACTAGAAATTAAAGACTGTGGCCTTTGAAAGCCTCCATTATTGTCAGCCGTAGCACAGCAATGAATCTCAGCAGCCCTCTCCATGGACATGCATTATCGGAGGGGTGATTATTTGACCTAAACCCTCTGCTTGGGAATGATTTATTTTACCCAGGCATGGCTGTGTTGTTTGACCTCTGTGCCCTTTTGGACGGCAGCAAATTAACAGAAAACAGAAAAAAAACATTTAAAAAGTAAAAATGGAGCCATTTTTAAATCATTTTTTCAATCGTTCTCAAATATGCACTTCTGTCTGCTAAATTAAGCTTTTTTTACAGGTATATTCAGGGGACTAAAAAGATTGGACCAATTGTTCCACTGCTACAGTAATTCAGAAAGATGGATTGCGGTCCAAAGTGAGACCAAAATGTGCTGTGAAAAGCTAAAACCACGAGAGTACGTCACTTCAGGTGTCAGTTCTCATGGTTACTGAGGTATGCTCGCACACAGGAGAGTAGTTTTCTAGAATATGCAAAACGCTCTAGCAGGAGTGAGAGGTCTTTGTTTTACCGAGGTGTTTCTAGCTGTTGTTCTGGTTGTTGTGATGTTAAGACAATACACTTACAGTACATGTAGTTTGAATATTTTTTAGGAAATTGCGTGATTCATGCTTTACTCATCATCTACAATGCATTTGATGACATATTCATTTTAACCTTTGTTGTTCCGCTACTATACAACCTTATGTTTTCAAGCAGGCTGTACAGTTTACACGGCTCAGTGCTCTGTTTTCATATGGAGTGCCAGGGGAATAATGCTTCCATTGTGTGCAGGTAAAGAAGAATACAACAGTGAAAATAAGCTTCTCGGTCGGCAGGCCTGTAACACTAAGTACTCTGCAAGCACCGAGCTAATGGTGAATGAAGATGAGCACTTTAGCGCCATCACACACCAGCTTTTTGCAGTGTGTACGACACTGTTGGCTGTAGTTGGCCCTCATCAGCAGTCATTCGGCCGATTCAACATGTTGAATTGAACTGTCAGTGGAGGCAGTCAATGAGAGAGAGCTGTCTGACTGGCTAGTAAACCAGTGATTTTCTCCATTCAGTGTCCTTTCTCCTTATTATTGCGTCTGCCTTTTTCTTTTCTTCCCCTACAAGCAAAAGACCACTGGCTGGCAACACCATTTGTGACTATTACGCTTATAATTTAACTGACATTGGCTTCTAGCGCAGACAGATTAAACATAATCAAAGTGATGTGATTCAAATTATAAATAAACTACAAAGCAATTGCAGCATTTCCTCTCACCCAGTAGCAGAACCTGTGTGCATGTTAGTTGGCAGGCAGGGGTTGTCTATTTTTTCTCTGAGGATTGATAAGTTCCAACTGAGTCGATGGAGAGTCTGCCTCAGTCGAAATTAGCTCTTTGAGGTCAGCTGTCAGGTGTGTTGGGTCCTAGTTAAATAACTTTATGTCATGTTTAAGAAACTTCGAACTTAGAGGCTGAGACACAAACCGTCTTAAGATAAATTTAAACCGTGGTGGCTGTCAGCTCGACTGCAAAAAAAGACTTAAATGAACAAATACTTACAATATAAGACATGGCTACTTTTCACAGCTTATGTTCCTTTCCCAACACAAATTCAACTGCATAAAGGAGAATACAAATGTGGCTGTCAGTGATTAAATAGAAACCTGTCATAAAATACAAGGCAAAACAAAGTTATTGATTTCTCTCATGTGACCTTGCTTACCTGTTTAAAAAAAAGATAATTTTTATTTTAAACTTCAGAACTACTGCTTGGTTTCTGCTGATATACTATCGACAATAACAGTGTTGATTTCCCTTAGCGCCGTAGCCCTGAATATAACCAGTTACCTTTTGTGATCTACTATGGGGCTCCAAGACATTTGTATAAAAGCCACACTTAAAGAAAGATATATTTTACTGCTGGCATAGCAAATAGTCATTTTACCAGTGGAAAGATAAAAGGCTGGCAGCTGGAATATAAAAAAACAACACTTGTTTGTCCTGCGTGCCATCTAATTAATATCCCTGTGATGTGCCATTGTGACAGAACAAGGCTGTTTTAGCTGAGCTGCAGTAGAGAAATCTGATCCAAAAAAATTTGGTTATTAACAATTCTAAATGAAATGTACTTCCTGTGTGGAGATTTATGCCAAACTATCCTACCACAGCATTTCAGACAACTCTATAGATTAAAAATATGATATTTATGTTTAAGAAATCTTAAAGGAGCTGTATTTAACATTCTGAACATTAATATAACAACAAAAAACTATTTGCTATGTATAGATATAATGGAGTAATGACTCCCTTAGCAGATAATGAATCCACTCTCCCTGTGTTTGCTATTATCTTAGATTCTCCTTGCTTTGTTGACATAGCCCAGCCAGCCGTGCATGCTTTCAGTGCATGCTTTCATTGCATGCTTTCAGTGCATGCTTTCATTGCATGCTTTCAGTGCATTCATTCATTGCATGCTTTGAGTGCATTCATTCATTGCATGCTTTGAGTGCATTCTTTCAGTGCATGCTTTCAGTGCACAAGAGTGTTCCTCACTGGTTAGCTCACAGCTGCCACTCTGCATATATGGAGGTTACAGCTGATACTGCCTAACAGCATTGTTGCGTAAGCGCAGACACCGCCCACCAGTTCCCACCCAGTTAAACACTATTAGCTCTGTAAGCACTTTTGCAGTAGTTTGCCCTGTTAGCGCTGTTAGCACCGTTAGCTATGAGTCCCTGGCTCACAGTCGACATGTGGATAGATGTTGAGAGGCAATCAATATGCTCCCAATCTAAGAGCATGCCCCTTAAACCTATTATTCAGCATTTAGGTCTAACCATGGGAAATCATGCAGTAGTTGCTATAATTGTAGAGCAAGATTTTAGACGTTTTGCAAATATGTTCAATATCAACATGTTGCCACTAATGCCCATAAAGAAAAGGCCATTCCTCAGAACAAGTTGCAGCCAGTTTGTAGCCAATTGAATGTTTGTTTACATAAATTCAAGATGTGAGGGATTATCTTCTGTTTATGTAATTTTTCAGTATGCATTGATGCATAGCGAAAAAATAAACGTCATTTTAAACGTCATATGATCAAACTAATCGGGATCGACATTGTATGAAAATTAAATATAAACATATTTACATATGCATACTATTTACACTTGACTGCCATAAATAAATGCTTTTGTACTCCTTATAAGAGGCGGTGACAAAAAAGGGTTGAATGGATCTCACTATTCTGCAGAGAAGAATGAGAGATTACTCAGAGAGCTGAAATTGGAACGGTGTGTAGAGTGGCGCTACTTATTGTTCTCTATGTTATTTAAATCTCTGAACAAAAGTGAATGGATCGCCTGGAGCTTTGACTACAGGTGTGTGCCGCTTCTAGTGCAGCTGGTGGAAAGAAATTGGACACGGTTTTTGTTGGGCCTAAGTTGTTGAAATTCTCGCAGACGGATTCGTCCGCGGCACAAAAGCAGAACATGAAGTTGTCTGGAATAAAGACTCAGAATAGAAAGGGGTGCTCTCCGGCCACGTTGGCGAGTAGTGGCATCATCAGAAATACATCTTCACAGATTTCTTGTGGGTGGTTTATGTAATTTGTTACTCGACACCGGGGTACTCAGCACAGCGGTGTATCTATCACCATGCTGTGAGAATTGTATCCTTGAGTTCAACATACAGTGGCTGAAGATTTACCAAGACTTGTGGCCACACACTTTTTTGATTTACCATGCATGCAAGTCATCTCGGGTGCATTTTTGTGCTGATCATATTTTTGTTGACAAATTCCCGTCTTACTATTTCCAACCGTTTCTTTCAACTGTGCAAACTTCAGTGCCATTCAAATGGAATGCGCAAAAGTATTTTGTGCCCTTTGGAAAGTTTTATTCTGACTCATCCTGCCAATACGGCTCGTTCTGCTAATGCAAAGCTTCTCGAAGTCATAAATCCCTAGAGAGTGAGTGTCTTTGTTCAATGTGACCTCATGAAGAATAAGTAACCTGGGGTGAGGTTCTCACCCTGAAACACTTAAACAATGGAAGGCCAACACTGAAAGAGAGGGGGAGAGGGAAAAACCTACTATAGATCCAGAAAGACACTGGATCTGTGTGTATTAAAAACGTCCCTCCCCAGTCTCTGGTGATTCCTTAGGCCTCTCTGCCTGACTCACTTGGGAGCTTATTCTCAAATTCAACAGGATGGCTTCTAATGAACCTGCACCTCAATTTCCAAAGCAAACTAGCATTTTTATGGAAGAGTGTGCCACCATTAGAGGAGAAAGGTCCTTAAGGGATTCAGTGGAGTCGGCATTACAGCTTCAGTGGTGCAGTTCATCAAGTCCCTAGATCAGCACAGTGTACAGCAGGCTATTGCAATGGAAGAGGGAAGGTTATTGGAAACGGCAATGAGGATAGACCGAGATTTTTATTGTCAATGATCTTTCCTTAGTTTAGGCGACAGTATGACAACTGCAAACAACAATTTTGCTGCCATGTTGTTTTTATAAATAATTAGGCATTTTACACTGGTTTATATTTGTACTCACACAGGGTCCTACAACCTTTGTTGGTTCACTGCTTTTTGCAAGACAGGGAGCTGCTACTAAATGTTTTTTTTTTATGCATTTAGAAACAGTAATGGAGGCAACAAGAGAGGAGAATTGTTTTGCCCTCTCATATCACCAAAATGTTATGCTCCATCCGGACAAAAGGTTTTTTTTCCAGTTTGTAGGGCAACAAACTGTCAGACGAGATAACATCAGATTACAGTTTTAGGCTTCAAGAATAAGCACCAAATAGATAATCAAACCTGCTGCACCAGGAAGGGAAAACACAGTTGTTTTAGCTACAAAACATTGAATGAGTGCATGAATAAATTATGAAGGAGAAAAAAAGGTCAAGCGTGGTTTGAGGCAATATTTTCCCCATGATTCTCTCACATTATTCCCTCCCAACCAGTGTATGAAGCTTCATAGGAACACTTTATTTCTTAGGCTATATACTGCACATCAGTTGATATTGCTAAACAATGGAAAGACGGCTAGTGTGTTATGTTACAATAGGGTTATTTTAATGATTATAAATCAAGCACAGACCACAGTCCTTCTGCTGTATTCATTTAGATCATCAAAAACAAAGACTGGGGAAAGGAGTATCTGAGTGCCCCATGGGGTTTATTTTTCTTCTTTTGCACAGTGAAAAGATCATTGGAAAATAGCTAATGATGTTACAAAACATTTTATTTAAATGTTTGCTTCCCGTAGTGAAAAACAAGGGTGTCTCACTGATTTAATCAATTTTTTTTTACAAATTTTTAAACCTAGCACATTGGCTTATAAATAACTATCAGTTGCTAGATTTCTTTTTACCACTGCCTTCACAAATTAGCAAAGATGTTATATTTTCAGATTTTAATCATTTTGGTTTTAAGCAAATCCACAATATGAACCTGGTTGGAAAGAGTAATCTGAATCATGGTCGCAGTGACGTCATGAAATAAAAAAATAATCAGTACAGTTCTAAAATCCCAATCTGCTGCAGCCTTTTGCCCAGAAACAAAGAGCGTTACTGGGCTGATGCAGACGTTCATTAAAATGGTATTTGGCATGATTAATGATACTTGCCATTCGCTGGGAAAGAAGAGGCTCTATTGAGGCTTGGGGAGGGAAATTTCACTGCATTGGGAACCGGGTGGGTGGTCTTTACTCCTCGCTGTGGAAACCCACTTGCTCTGTCATGTTACAATGTCTCTCGGGGACCAACTCTCTGGAACACAATGACTTGATTTCCTTCAACGAGCAGTCTCTTATTCTTTTTTATTCATTTTTTGTGTGGCCTGATCATTATTTCCTCATTTTGTATTCGTTTCATCAGAGATAATTTATCTCTGCCTGCTTTAATGAAGTGATAATTCCATGATAATTAACGTAATCCTGCACCAAAGCAAATTTGCCTAATGACTGTTGTTTTGATAGTCAGAGTTGGTGCATGGGAGAATGTCCACACTGGGAGGTATCGAGGCTCTGTGCCAGGCGGAGGATATAGGAGAGAGCAGAGTCGGGAGCCAAAGGCTGGGAGGAAAGTACCAGAGGATTTTACTTTGTGACCTTAACTGTCTGCGGTGGGTTGAAGAAGGGACTTTTCATTCAGCAGTCCAAATAATAGGGTGCTAATAGGTCAGCTCAGTGAAAGAAAGCCTATTTGGTCTGCCCTCTTATGTCTGACTACAAATATGACTGCCTGGAGATGATGAGCCAGGTGAGGGAGGGCTTGGGCCAAGGTATTGTCCCTGACATTTCATTTGTTCACGGGTACCAACTTTGACATTTCATTTGTTTGATATTTGTTCGACTCACACCCCAGCAAAGTTTAACCTTTTCCAATCCTGGATAAAACATCCATAAATACTCCCTTTCCAGTCAAAATTAACATAGGTGTCAACAAATGATTGGGCCATAAAGATGTGCATGCAAGACCTCATATGGTACATATATAATACATGGAAAAGATTTGTTAAAGATTAGTTATGGCAGCAAGTATAATATTTATAGTTTTTCTTATGAACATAATTATGCACATGAAGCCTGAGAAAGTTTTATATTCACAGCTTTCCAGTCAAAATTGACATCTATGGTAATTAACTTCATAGTGTAGTCTGACCTTCATTTGCCATATTTGACAGTGTTTACATTCTGTGCATTCATGTATATGGCTATAGATAGAGATGGAACCTACTCGAATATCTAAATATCTGGCTCTTCACACTGCTTTTTACATTAATAGATAACAATGGAGTTTGAATGCAGAACTCATACATATTTGAACTTGGCATGAACGAAGATATAAAACAAGATTCTGTCTAAACTTCTTTTTTCTTTATTGTGGTTTGGTTGAATCAGAGAAGAAAGACAATGCTTAAAAAATACATGCATTTTTGTGGGTTGCTGATAGTATTTTTTCCGTTAACTTGAATTTCAAGTCGGTCGATTTGTTTTTGTTTAATTTCCGTCAAATGACAGCAAAGCAAAAACACAAAGACTCTCTTTTTACTCTCATTTATTCACAAACCTCAGCTGACTTTGCGCATTCACTCTATAATCACGATCTCCCTTTGCCAATCATATTGTTTGGGGGGGATATTCCATTAATAACCAAGACATCACCACCGCCCTTTATATGACTACATCAACATGGGCTTTAATCGCTAAAATCTCACAACACAATTAACTTTATTGTGTACTATGTAATACATTTATTTGTCCAGTCTAGATTAGGTCTCCCTTGATTTGAAATGGCTTCAGAGTGAAAGTGGACATGGCGCAACCAGCTGGCTTGATCTATCCACTGGCTCACCCTGGTTGTGGGGAAAACTTGCAGCCAACAAATCACCAGCATGTGTGTTTTACATAATTAGGCATATGGAGGGAGCATTAGATCAACCTTACCTTCCTTGGAAAACTGACAGCTGCAGACCCCCTTTACTTCTCTGTGCGCTTATTGACAGGCGAGTTTCCATTCAAAAAAAATAAGATTAATTTTTCATTACTAAAACATGACCATCACCAATGATAACAATGAATTAACAGCCTCTTTGAGTTAGTGCTGAGTTGTTGCAGCTGTGTTTTCTTCATGCAGTAAGGTTTGACTTGGCAGTAAATGTGAGAATACATACAGCTTTTAGCATTGAACAAACCATTCATCATTATACAATGCTTTATTATTGTGTGCTAGTGATCATGAATTGATTTAGCCTTGCTGTAAACCTGCAATTGCAGATGCTAAGTTAATAGAAGCATGTCTTACAGGTGAGCTCTTGCACATTGTGACCTTCCATGAAGTTTTGTGACGTCCATTACACTGACACGCCGAGACACTTATTCTAATGAGACATTTTCAGTTTATTCATGGGGTGACAATTATTTATTCTTGAACTAAGTTACACAGTGGCACGTGTCAACAGACAGCAGCAGATGGCCGATGAGGAGTAAGCATAGAAGTGTTGAAGGAATCGGCCTTCGTTGGAGTGTACTCGGGGAGCTGCTTGAACTGGCAAGCAAGGCATAAGTCGCTGTTGTGGAGAAGTAGATGAGATTTAGGTCAAAACTGATTACGGTGGTAGATAAGTAGGAGAAATGGGCCCTGGTCAGATATAGCTATGTTTTACATTCAGTTTTTATAAAATAATAAAACTTCATCAATAACAGATATGACCTGTATTTGAAGTTCTCAAGTTCCCAAGTGTTCTCAAGGGCTTTAAGTAGTTATAGAGTACACAGTATGAATAGATGAGTGTGGTAAGGATTGACAGACAGAAATTCTCCTCTTATTGACCACAGCAGCACATGTTGTTAGATGTATTTATTGTCTTCGCCAAAAATGTCTGCTCTGAGGGAGACAACAAAGCGCTGGTCCATGAAATGCCCTTTGAAAACTCACCTGACTCCCATTTTGCGAAAACAACCGATGAAAGCAATGACAGCCTTCACAACACCCAAACAAACAATGTGTACACTGTATTTTGGCTGAGGTATGATATTTGTGAGCAATTGTCCCTTTAAAGACTTAAAGATTATTTTTAAGAAAGTGTTGCAATTATGCTATTATGTTATTAACTACGCACCATGGAGCTCACAAATGGCATTCTGGTTATTGTTGCTCTCTGGTCACTGGTCCTTCAAGTCCTTCAAATGTTCTGAAGACACCCCTGGAGGAAAAAGATGGAATGTAATTACAGCGTGGTGTCTGATGCAAACAAAATTGTTACGTTATTGATGAGATGATTATTTTGCTCAGCACATCTGGGCTTCTACAGGGGAGCCAACCTGGACAAGGGGACAACCGTTTCCAAAACCGCCATTTAGTTCATTTGTTAAAAAGAAAAAAAGGAGAATTTAAGGAAATCTTATGTAAAGAGGTTAAAATGAGACATCAAAGTATAGTTTACATTTAGTATTACCTCGTAATTTTGAAGTGCATTTTTAATGTCATGCATTAATTGTATAAAATAAGTAATTTATAATTCCTATACAAAATGTGGGCTGCACGGTGATGTAGTGGTTAGCACTGTCGCCTCACAGCAAGAGGGGCCTGGGTTCAATTCCCGGACCAGACAACTGTGTGGAGTTTGCATGTTCTCCCTGTGTCAGCGTGGGTTCTCTCCGGGTTCTCCGGCTTCCTCCCACAGTCCAAAGACATGCACCTTAGGTTAATTGATGACTCTGAAATTGCCCGTAGGTGTGAATGTGAGCGTGAGTGGTTGTCTGTCTATATATGTCTGCCCTGTGATAGACTGGCGACCTGTCCAGGGTGTACCCTGCCTTCGCCCATTGACAGCTGGGATCGGCTCCAGCACCCCCGCGACCCTTAACTGGATAAGCGGTTATGGAAGATGGATGGATGGATATACAAAATGTAACAACTATAAGAATAAGGTTCTGATTAATGATACCTTTTTATTGTCATAAGGGAAGACACTGAATTATTTAATTGTGGTGACAACTTATAAGAGTCAGAATTCACAAATCCTTAAAAATTACATTCATCAAAAATAATATTTTTGAAAAATCTCCCAAAAAGAAACAAACTGATAATATACTTTTTAACATGCATTATAACATTTACTCGGGATCATCTGGCTAAATATTACTGCAAATTAAAAAGTGGCTGATGTGAGCAATTTGTCAAATGAACAATGAGGAAACTTATAATTGAAAACTAATCTGTTACAGAATGAAAATCTATCACTGCAGTTCATCTAAGTCTTTTAGACCCTAAAATCCACCTATGGTTAGCTGTTGCTCAGACAATGTTGGAGAGACAGGGTGGTCCCTCATTAAAAGCATCCAATTTGCTGCGAGAAGAATGGCAATGGGCCCAAAAGGCCGGGGATCTGCACAACCTTTCACAGCGGTGTGTGTGCTTGTGTGTTGCTTGTATCAATTAGGGAGGCTTGTTGGGTTTCTCTCTTCAAAGTACCTAAATAATTCAAGCATCAGGGGTCAGACCCAATTAACCAGTGTGACATCAGGTCTACATCTTGGCAGTGTTTATAGAGCTGCACATTATTGGGGGAAGCTAAAGAGAAACAGGGTTAAGAAAGTGTGAAACTACATGATGCAGCCTTCCACGCCTTGTCTGACAGTGAAAGGGTATCACTGTTATAACTACAAGTATCTGATACTCGCACTCACTACTAAGGTGGGAGCGCTTTAAATTGGCTCTGCTGATTCTTTAACTGCTTCCATCAAACTAGATTAGGGAGGTGAGCCGGAAGATGGACCCCTGATGGTTAATTGAAGTTTTATTAATGCTGCTGAAATTCAACTGGAAAAAGAGCCGATATGACCGCAAGGCTGGTGGGGAGCCTTCCATGCTGCTGTGTTTTAAACCAATCACAGCTATTTCCCAGTGTCTTTTTCCGTACGTACCTATTTTCTTTGACCTTGAACGTCCCTTTGCGGTTGTCTGCTCTGAGGATCCAGGGTAGCTCCCCAGTGTGAATTCTATATGTTAATAATTAATAATTCATCAGGTCATTGCAAGCAGATAGCAGTCTGCTGAAGAGACTGACACATTAGTAGTTCAGAGCAGTCTCTTCACTTAACGTTAATCAGGTGTTTATTATGGTACAATGCTATCTTCAACATTGACTTTTTACTTCTTTCTACCACTGTCAATATGATTTACAAGACTTCTTTTACTCCAAGACCTCCTTTGACGCTATATATACTTTAAATTACTGTCCATATACCGCCTTTTAGTTCATCATTAGCTTTGAACAGAAAGAAAGAAAAAGACTTCCTTAAATGATTAGCAAGAGACGATGTTCACTCCTCATTGAAGTGATTTATCTTCTATAGTTCACACATTGCTCATATAGTAAAAACCCTGACCATTGCATTTCACATTTGCTCCCTTAAAAACTTAAGGCGCTGACAGTAGTTTCTGAATTGGAGTGTGGAAACAGTGGGCGTGCACAGCGTGAAGCAGAATCACACTGGATGAATGGATGTTTAAGGAATAATTAGACATTTTGGGAATACACTCATTCATGTTGCCAAGGGTTAGATGAATAGTCCAACAGAGACTGTGTAAGACCGTGCTAAGCTACGCTAACAGTCTTCTCGCTGTGGCCTCTTAATTAACAGACAGATACGAGTGGAATCGTTCTATTTCTTGTCTAACTCAAAAAAGCGAATAAGCCTATTTCCCAAAATGTCCAACTGTTCCTTTAAGTGTTGAAAGTCAAGTTCTTCCTCTTCTCCAAATATCTGCTAATAAGTCAGAAAGAATGAGATTCAGATTTCTGGTCTAATATGTGTCCTTCTAGCAAGTTCATGGGCTGGAGAAGGAGTGTATGATGCTGCTGTCTGGGGCTATTTACTTATATCCATGGATGAATTGACACGTCTGCTTGCTGGTGTTACTGGTGTCAAGTAAATTGAAAACAGGCAGTGGTTGCTGTCATAAATGTTACTGTGGTTGTTACTGACAATATTTACTGCCTTCTAAAGATCAAGGTTGCCCATGCACACACAGTTTTTGTCAATTTACGTCACTCTTTGCCAGTGGGTTCCATAAATATATATTTGCACTCTCAAATCGTCTTGTAGCTACCGGGAATTAGACCGTGGAACTATAGCATGTTTATCTTTTATATTTCCAAATGATTAAGAGTTGGCCATTTTTTCCACATGTGTCCTGTGATTTGATGAGGGGCACAGTGTGCCACAATCCCCTGTGGACAGGGAAATAAGGTGTCAAAAGCACTTTGCATATTGATAGAGCATGCCTTCCTGCAGGATTGGACCCTCCCGAATAGCCCCTATTAAGTACACCCAGAAATCGGTTTTAACAGCCTTTAGACTGACGACCCCCTTCTGCTTCTGCAGCTTGAAGTCTGTATGACATTAATATTCATTTTCTTGGTTTTAACGAAGCAGGCAACAGGCATGGGTTGCCCTGGGAGCACTGCGTTTAGCATCAATGGAGATACAGTCAAACAACCAAACACAGAGGGAGGAAGTTGGCTGTCTCCTTCCCCTGGGCTCCATATTAATGAGATAACACCACACTGCAGCCAATTACAGCCACTCCCAGACAGATGCCTTTGGTCCAAGACAACCTCCCACTGTAGACTCAACCCCCACCTCCTCCCAGTCACCATTCCTTTACATGAGCATACATACATCATTCCCACATACCCCTGACACAAATCCATACAGGATACACATTATGCAGAATTTTGCAAATGAAAACGCCACCTACAATGGGCTGTAAAAGAAAAAGCTTGAGTGCAAAAAACCCTAAAGTAAATGTCCCTTTAACGTTGTCTAAATCCTATATGTTAAAACATGCATTGTTTGATTCACTTGTCAGTTATCCATCCATCCATTCTCTGAAGCGCTCCTGTTCAGGGTCAGGGTGGGATGGAGCTTATTCATTACATTACATTACATTACAGTCATTTAGCAGACGCTTTTATCCAAAGCGACTTACAATCAGTAGTATATTACATATCATTCACCCATTCACACACTGATGACAGGCTACCATGCAAGGTGCCACCATCAGACTCTAACTAACATTCATGCAACACTATATTCCAGCACACACTGGGCAAAAGGCAGTGTGAGAGGTCACCTGTTTATCACAGGGCTAACATACACAAACATACAACCACACACTCACATTCACATCAACAAACAATTAAATAGTCTCCAATTTACCTTTCCTATATTCTGCAGTCTTTGGCCTGTTGGAAACCCACACAGATATAGAGAAAGCAGGAAGTGCATGCAAACTCAAAACACAAAAAGGCTCTATCTGCTAGAGTTAGGATTGAAAGAATGACCTTCCTGCTGTCAGGTGACCCCCCCTCAATAGTCAAATATGATTCATCAAAACCTTCCCAACAGAGTGCAGTAAGCGTTTGGAGCATGGCTTCCAATAAAGATCCCATTACACAGTGGGCCCAAATAGAAAGTCTGTAAAATGTCAACCTGTAGGTGGCCAGTCTAGCATGACAAAGCCTCCAAATAAGAGTACTCTTGAACTTACCTCAGTATTTAAAAGGCCTCGTCTAACCCATGTGAGATGGCTCATTAAGTGTGCATTACAAAGCTGAGGCAGTGGAAATAAGGCTACCTGCCTGGCGTCACAGCAGCCCATATATTGGATGGCGCAACTACATGGTCCTTTAAATAGGCAGGCTTAGTTGTATGGCTGTACTCAGCACAATGGGAGAAAGCAGCTGCTGTTTGCCTACTTAACTCTGGATTGAGACAGAGAGCAATAATCATTGCCCAAGCTCCTTAGAAAAAGGACTCATGGCCTGATTGAGTGCACATTTAACCAGAAATGCATTGACGCACATCTTCTGTAAAATGACTACCAGTTTTAATGTGACCCCATTACAAATAGAAACTTTAAATTGTCATAACTTTCCCTTATTGTTCTTGAACCGATGCTGGCCTAAATATGATGCAGAACAAATATAATACATTGGACATGAAACATGTCATTGTGTTGCTATAATGGCAGCTTCAAATAAATCCGCCTTTAAGGTTTTAAATCAAATTCAACGGCAAACGTTTGTGCAGTAATATGTCTCTGCTACATGCTACATACAATAAAAACCACAGAGACTACGTGCACAAAGAATGTCTTCTTTACTTTGTATTGTTTACGATTTCTACATATTTTGAAACTGTGGATTACCTGGTAAAGGTTAAGGTTAAGGTTGACATGCACAGTCTCATATATGGGCTGAACATTGTTAAGCAAAGAAAAGCTTTTCATTTTTGACATCATCTGTGAGTCTGGAAATAAAGAAGGACTGAATGTGCCACAATCTGGCAGCTATAACGTGTGTGCAGACAAAAGACTGGCCCATTTTGAGAGTGGAGGCAGACAGATAGCAATAGGGGCCTGGGGACCTGAAAATCGTTGAGCTTGGCTGGTATTCAGGGTGAATCAGGGCCAGTAGTACGATGCATGGGCCCGATACAACTCAGGGGAGGGGGAGGGAGTGGCATGACTGGAATTAATTCCCTGTGATTGAGGCAATTGCCAAGGTTACTGCAGAGAATCAAACAGTGGAATGTCACAGGAAGTGTTGTTTTCAGAGGCACAGTATCCTTGGTCACAGCTCATACGAAGGGGATGCTAATGATAGCTTTTTCTTATATCTCTTTGAAAAACTCCAAAAAAGCTTTTCCCACGAGACAAACCTCTTTCTTAGGTAAGAACCATCAGAGCTTTATTTTCAAAAGAGATCTATCCAGCTAAGCCCTCTCAAGTATTTCATAGTTAAGGTTGTTGTAAAGACATAAGCAAAGCAAAGTGAGACATGTACATGTATTATAACAATTTAGAGGCCAAAATTCAAGTAGGATTTGTTATTTGCAAAAATAAGGCATGCAACCAACCAAACTGAGCAACAGTTGTGTTTTGCTAAATTAAAAATTCTGGTTTCCATAATGCATCATCATTGTAGTGCAACTCTAGGTAATTACACCGTGCTCTAGGTTTGTAAGGACCTAAGGAATTGAGTGTAACAACCACAAACAGAACCCAGGCAACACAAGTAATTCCATCCAAATGTAAATCAGATTGTAAACCTTGTGAAACCAACTGTAAACATTGAGTCAGTTGTAAACATCTCACATGGGCCTTATCCAGCGGGACGCTGTTAGAGCCTTGTGAGAGCTGTATTTAGTCTTTGCAAACAAAATAATTGTTGTATAATCTTTACTGAAATGATAAGGGGCTTCTCCTATCCAATACAGCTGTGAATAATCATTTATTGATATGAATATATATTTATATGGAAAAATTCTCTACTTGTATAATGACTATAATGGGTTTTTGACACTGCCTAACAAAAAGATGTGAATTCAATATGTATTTTAGACTGAGTAAAGACATAGGTAGTGTCAGTGTTGTACTGAACTGCATTATATTTGGAGGCATTTCTAATATTCTTCCCCCCTCATGTATATAAATGGGGAGGACGAAGAACACCTCCTACTATAATAATATCTATAAAAATGTAATATTGCATAGGTAGAATTAGTGGCCAGTGCTGGAAGAAATACTAAAATCCTTTACTTGGGTCAAAGGACACATAAAGGCTAATAATCTGATAGCACTGCAATGTTAAATAGTTAAATACTTTATTTGAAGTTTAAGGTCTGGATTCAAAATCTTACTCAAAGGTCCAGGAATATGATATTCATAACTATGTCCTCTTTAGTGTATTATCACCTTAAGATAAGATCTTAGTAGTATAGTACAGTACTGCATCATATCATGTAAGTATATAGTATATCGTAAGTATATATTATATAGTGTATATAATATATGTTTTTATATGTTAAAAAATAACTTGTAGCTGTTTTCAAAATAAATGTAGTGGAGTAAAAATTTAAAATCTTCCTTCAGAAATGTAATGAAGTAGTACAAGTAAAAATGGAAAACTCAAATAAACCACACACATGTCAACATTGTTAAAGTACAGTACTTGAGTAATTGTACTTAGTTACATTCCACCACTGTTTATGGCAGAGCTATTTTATTCAGTTCCCATTTCACTGCGATCCATTTTTGCCGCCTGTAGTTGCTGCACTACCGCTTCCGGCCACTAGGGGCAGCCATCCGTGAAAGCAGCACCGAGCGCAAAACTGGCGAGCAGCTCTCCAGTAAGCGACGACGAAGAAATGACAAGCCACGTTGACGTTGTTTTCACCTGTTGGACAAAGTGCACCATGGTGAAGTGATAGATTCTAAACGTGCGTCCAATCAACAACTTTATTAGCATAAAACGCCCATTTATCTAGCTATCAGAAAGTGATAAACACCCTGACAACCAGTGCAAAACATTACCAAAATGTAACTTTGTGTATTAAAAAAACAAAAACCCCACCACGGGGACATGACACGACCCTCTGCAGCAGGTGCTGTCATCAGTTAGACCTGCTGCCAGCAGTAGCCATAATCAGACATCTGCAGCAAAGATAATGGTATTGTTGCAGCAGACACACATTAGTCTCACCGCCGGCATCAGGGCTGTCATCGGCAACGGAAGTAGTGTTTGCTTTGCAAGGCTGGTGAGCTGACAGCTCTTATGGTGCACTGGGGCAGACAAAGCAAAGATGAGAGGGGATTCTGCTGTCCTGCAGTCGGGACCAGCCAGAAGCCATGCACCATGTCATGGATGTGCATCATTAATGTGTTACATTAAAAAAAACTAGTGATGAGACAACTCATTTGTTCTAGCCAGGTGATCAGCAAAAGGATTACAATATTTATCTTAATAGAGACAAGCTGCTGTGGAGCTGAACCAGTCTGTGAGACGCTGACCTTGAAGGGAAACATCTCTCCTTACCAGTGACCTGTTGCTCTGCTTCCTTCCCAGACAAACTGTACCAAGAGAATAGTTTATTCAATCACCATCAGGAGGTTTGCCATTGATTGTACATCGCTGTCATTGGCCCAGATCTGACTGACTCTGTGCTGTCATTGCCGGCTGTGGAGTCCATCCTCGGTGTGATCGATGGAAATTGAGGATTGGATGGATCAGCTTGCACTCGCAAAGTCATGGAGGAAACTCTTCTAAAGGTAACACCTTATTCCATGAACTCTGTGTAGTGTGATACAGTTTTGTGGTTTAGATGTTTGTTCATGGTGCAGTTATTCACAGACCGGGTGTTTACTGTGGCGGATTTCAGTTCGGCTTGGTTGCGCTTTGCTTGTGATGCTTAATGAACATCAGCTCTGCTATGGATTCATCTCCATTTGACATTGTTTTCATGAGCTGCAGTTTACACAGACACTTCAGCCTGTTGTGCTCAGTCAGTGGTTGGTGTTATTGCTCTTTGACAGTCTTTTACCTTTATTGCTATGAGTGGAGTAGCACGGCTTAGTGCTGAAGTGGTAGTGGTGGGCTGCAGCAGTCATTCAGATGGGCAATTGTATGAAACTGTAATTATGCGACTTAAACACACATTAGATGTGCATGCTCTTCTTTTTCTCTGTTGACATTATGGCCTCAAAGTGTTCTTTAGTGTGACTAGTATAATTTGCATGATGATGTTCTCATTGTGTTTATCTTTACGTTGGAATGAAAGTTTACGTTGCCATTGATACAGTAGATCTGCAGATGTACTATACTATATGTATACAGCAAATCTAAGGTGCAAATTTATTGAAAGCTGAATTCATACTTTATATTATATACATCCGCACTGTAAACCATAGTCTCAATATAACCTTTTTATTTACTACTTGATTAAAAATGCACTGTATTTGGCCTTCAACTAATGATGGATTTCATTCATTAACTAATTGTTTCATCATGAAATCATAAAATAGAGACAAAAGGTCATTCTCAGTTGTTGCGTGGTATATCGCAACAACAGTCCATAACCTAAATATATTCAGTTTACATTCACATTAAACAAAGCAAATCCTCACATTTGAGAAAGTGAAACATGTACTAAATCAGCTCAAAGTTCTCGGCAGTATTTGCTGTATTGAATCTGCTATATGTAAAACTACAGGATCTGGTACTGAGGCCTAAGGTGTCTTATCTGTTAATGTGACTATTTGTAACCTTGTGGTTTAGCTCGTATAGGTTTGTTTAGGGCCCAACACTAAACTCAAGACCGCTAGTTCTCCTGACCAGTGGAGGGAGTGGTGCCAATGTTCCATCAATTGGGGAAGAGGATTGCACTGCAGTCAATGTTTGAGAGGCTTATATAAGCATTTTGACGCATTGGTCATACTTTGCTCAGGAAAAAGTGGACTGAGAGTGCTGAACCAAAAGTCAAAATTGTGTGAGAAAGAAAGCGCTGACGGGGCAAGGACAAAATAAATGAAAGCGATAACTGTATTCATTTTTAGAAATTGAGTTATTTAAGGACATCTCATAATACATCTGTGGAGCACCTGCAGCCATTCTCCTCCTTGAGGTTGTTCAGCTTGCCAAGTTTAATTATCCAATCCCTGACAAGTGTGCGTAATGCTCTGCAAGAAACACAGTTTTATTCTCCCCATTGATCAAAGTTTTCCTCGCTGCACTGGAGAAGGATTAGATATATGCCATTATGGATATAAGCAGAAATGACCAATTAATATTAACGCTCAATTGGTAACCATCTTGTCATTCTGTTGTTGGACCAAACCTATTGAGGGTCGCTGTGCACGTCCAGAGTGAGACGCTCTCATCGTTGGTCGGAGTATCGCTACTCCTCTTTGTTTTCTCACACTCTGATCAGTTGATGTCGGAGTTTGCTTTAATTAAAGCAGAGTCCGGAACAGAGCCTGCAGCTGTTATCTGTGATGTGACTGAGCGCAGGCTGTCAGCAGCAGACTGGACTGTAGTTAGTTATTTGTGTACATAGTGTGTTTATGTATATATACATGACAAAGTGATTCTGTGAGTGACACAGCTGAGTCAAATGAGAAAAAGCAGCAAAAGATGTCTAGGAAATAACTTGTATAATAATAATAATAATAATAATAATAATTAATAATAATAAGTTGATGACGGCTGCACTGACTGTCCTTTGTCAAGTTTTAAAATACCATCAGGACTGAATATGCTGATTTGTCCTACTGAATGGGGAACACACCATACCACAGATCATTTGTATCCTTCTGTTTTATTAATGAATGTTGATTTAAGCAAATTCATCCCACTGGTTATATGATGGAGAGTAATGGTTGTTTCTTTGGAAAGTGGTCGCACAGTAAGACAAATATGGATTCATACCAAGTAATTGAGTATTTAAACAGTAGTTAAATCCATACAAAAAGCAGGGTCGTACTCACATCTGCAGGAATTGCTTCATAGTAAATCAGATTTTACTTAAATATACATGTTAATGGCCTTAATAAGAAGAATATAATTGTCTTTGTAGCATTTAGATCCCAGTTCATCTGGTCCAAAGGAACTGACTTGGGATGTTCGGCCACAAGAATTACACTGCAGTAGAATTGAAGTTCAGAGATATTGAGAATGTGCCTACGCCATCTTTTTATTATTGAGAGGGAGTGCAAATCACCCTTCCTAAGACCTTAATTTATTTCAGCAAACTCTACAGTGGAGGGAGATGAGAAATTTGGCACAGAGTGATCAGGAGAGCTCCGGGAGGTCTCAGATCTGCATATTTCCTATAAAGCACTATATACTGCGGAAACGGTAAACCACAGTCGGCATATAAAGCTGTTGTGTTGTAATGTATTCTTTGACAAAGTCTTTAAAACACGAGACAATGTTTTGAATACCTTTTCTACACAAAGCACCCCCTATAGAGCTCCTTCACATCTGAGATCTATCTGACCGTCCTTGTCTTACACCTGGCACACCGGCAATGGTGCCTTTCAAATGAACCATAAATTACATAATTAGTCACATTTACTGGAAGGAAATTGTAACTTTATTCTGGCACTATGACCGGCATACAGAATATCATTTGAATGATGAGTGATGGCAGCCACTAACAACCAGTTTGAAATTTAATATGAGAAAGATTGTAAAAATAAACAACACTAAACGGCTCCTGTATGAAATGTTATATCTAATCAATTTCTAAAAGAGACACTTTGAAATGTCTACACATGGGTACAGTACCTGTTTAGAAGCCCTGCTGCACTGTGATGTTTATCACATATAGCTCATAAGCATAACAAATTAAAAAGGAATTAATCATAAATAAATGTACCTATACATTATAAGGGGGATACAATTTAAAAAAAGATTTAAACATAAAAAATATGTAATATTTTTTGTGGATGGCAATTATACTTACCAGACTAATTCAACTATTGTGAGTATACTGATGAATATATTTACATTGAATGAAATAAGCCGTTTTAGAGATTACATTACATTACATTACATTACAGTCATTTAGCAGACGCTTTTATCCAAAGCGACTTACAGGAAGTGGATTACTCAGTGCCACCTAAAGGAATAAACAGCGCAACATAAACAGAGCCGGGGCACTACATCAGGCATTTTCTTCACACCTTTATTTACTGGGAGGAAAGAAGAGATACCACATCAGCCGAGATTGTTTTGCCTGGAGACCATAAACTATGGTGCCATCGGAATCAACTCAAAACTCCCCTTTGGCAAAGACTGTCCAACCTTGGAGAGGTGGCTTTGGCCTCTGTCCCTGCAACATCTCTTTGTGGCCGAGGTGCGGTCCTTAGTGACATTTACCACTAGGTCTAAGTAATGCGATGTGGGCAGACAGAAGTGCCCTTTGCCCTCCCTGTTGCTTCCCACAAGGCAAAGAGAGGCTTCTACCTTGTCAAGGTCAACTTCTCTTTCAAGCAGACAGCACTTCAAACTGCAGGGACTGCAGTCACCTCTGAGCCACCTAGGTGCCTCTCAGAGAGGCCTGGCCCTCTCACTTCTCGCAATTACTGCCGGGAACACCACACTGCTGTTGCATCTGCAGAAGCTGTGAAGACAGAGAGGAGAGGAGTGTAAACAAAGAGGTGGTTTAGATGTACCACTGACACTTTTGGCCAATTACTCAAGTCTGTGGTCTGCAATCGGCTGTCTGGAAGGGAGAAAATGGGTCTGAAGTGAAACATCAACGAGGTCCAACTACAGTAAATGCAATTTTTTTTATGTTTTCCCTTCATACCTGCATTGCAAACAAAGATTTGTTCGGCATTCAAGGCTCCATATTGACGTATCAATCTGTGGAATATTATTAATCACTTACAAAGAAGCACTTGTACCTTTTTCTAAAGGAGACATTCTCTATACTCGGCTACTGAGAAATATAGATCGGCTTGCAATGTCTTGTCACGTCGCATGGAAGCTGGTTAACATTGCCAATAAAGTCTGTTCAAAACACAGCGTGGGCGCGCTGGGAACCAGGCCTTTTTTTTTTTTGCCAGGTCTGTACATATTGTACTTTTTTGCTCATCAAAATCAAGCATAAGCCTAAGCAGGACACTTAGAGAACATAAGCATTTTCCAGGTTTTGCATTGGTTCCTTAAAGTAAATGGCAAACTTCCACACATATTCCACATCGGCTCTGATATCTGGGATGTAGACCAAAACTGCACAATTTACCTGAAATCAAAAAGAAACATATTTATTGAATCAACTTACACATGCATTTAATTAATACTGGAGGGTTGCATTACCCTATTACATGCCGATTAAATTAGGTAACAAAAATAAACGCATAACCATAACCCTATCTATGCTGATACACCATGCACTGAGCTTTATGCACACAGCAGAGTGTACCGAAAATGTTCTGGCTGGTGTGAGAGGGGTCAGGGAAGAGATGTGTATTTAAGTGCACCACTTGATCTCGGTGTCACACAGGCCTGGAAGGAGATTGAGTTGCAGACAGTGATTTTTTTTTTTTTGTTTTGTTGAGCTGATTGGATGATTATTCAGAATGTTACTTTTACTCCACTATTATGTTGAAATGTCTGCTTGGTGATTGTCCTCCACACAATTTGGTTGTTATTTAGGTGAATGGGTGCCACATGGTGTGGTGTCACTGATGACCAGTCGAATCAGCTCTTTTCTGTCCCTTCAAAAGCAGTCAGCAGCTCGTCCAAAAAACCCGCTCTGCACATTCTGACACTTCTGTGTCAAAAGATGTGTCTACCATGAAAAATACTGTCCCTTTTTCCTGCTTAAGTGGTTTGTATCAACATATCCACTGACATGTACACAAATGCTTGACCTAGCCTGATAATGTGTGCCATTCAAGTGCAAATGTTTATCATCATAAAATAGCGCTGTACAGCCTGATTATCCTTGATGCTCCCCCTACTCTGCATTTTCTCCCACATTGGCGTCAATTCCAAAGATTGTCTCCAAAATACCAAATGCAATCAAGCAACTACTTAAAAAAACGTAAACTCTTAACATTCAGGTTAGGCACAATCGATCACATCAGTATGTATGGTTCCACCACGTTTGTCCAGTTCGTCAAGCTCATAAAATGATTATGAGTCGTACATGGACCGGACCACAGTTAATGGATTTATCATTTGGTCCATAGAATGTTAAAAACAAATGCCTTCAATTTCCTGAAGTTCAAGTGGAAGTTTTACCAGCCAATACTCCAAAACCCAAACATATTTAAGTTCATTCTCACAAAAGATAATAAAAACAGTGCGTCTTCACAACTGAGAAGCTGGAACTAAGAAAGGTTTGATATTTTGCTTTGAAAAATTACTCAGTAAAATTGCTGTTTATTTTCAGCTCTACAGCTAAATGCATGTTATTTTAGTGTTATGGCGTTACATGTCAAACCATCTGAAAGTTCCTTTATCCTGATTTTTGTTCGTAAAGTATGAACTCCAGTTTGTCTTAATTCTGTTGATTTTAAATATTGAAACACCTTTGCATCCTAGGTTGGGGGGGCCACATTTTAAATACTGAATCTACTGAAACAACTGAATCTTCAGTTATTCCATGATGATGCAGATGTATTGATTTTGAACATGTTTATTTAAAATCACTTCTTTCAGAAAAATATCATTTATTGTGAACGTGAAGTGAATGGTACTGCAAAGTGACAGAAACAAAAGAAAGTTTGATAAAGTGAGATAGAAAACCCATTTCTGTTCCCCTCCATACCTTCTGTGGTCTTGTGAATTAACTTTCAAGGGCACAGAGTTTCAGCAAATATTTCATTTCCCAAGATGGCCATCACTCAAGCTATCACTTGAACAACTCAAATCTGTCTTTTGTGAAGGAAAAAGGGAAAAAGATAGAGGGTATATAGAAAGTGGAAGATGACTGAGATTACTTTGTGATCTTTTTTTCCAGTGTCAATATCTTGAGACAGAAGTTTGAAAAGTGAAGATTGAAATCCTTCAGAATTCTCTGTTATCAGTGGACTATACCTTTTTTAAACGTATCTCTTTACGATACTGAAAATCTATTTAAATCTAATTATTATTTATTTAAACTACACTTTTGCACGTAATTTTAAAGGTATCACTTCAGTTAATTAGGATAAACAGGACCTATTTTGAGGACAAAAAATAGCAACTGCCTGTGACACTCCTGTTAACTGTTATTTTTTGCTTTCTTCAAATGTATCTATTTTTAATTGATGGGGTCTTTCTCTGCTAGTTTGTCCGTTCATTTGATGATGTGAGCAACATGGCAGCTACCCAACGGCGATGTAAATTGGGCTTCAAAAAGAAGGTTTATTTTTAAAATCAGAGTGCTCACGGTTCTTATTCAGGTTGATTATGTCGACATACAAAGGCTTAACGAAAAGTATTAAAGAACAAGCGGCAGCGTGCGGAATCAATGCATTCCATTTCCTTTACACATTTTGGATTCTTTGTGCTCAAAGGAAACATCATGATGGGCCTCATCATGGCGCTTTGAAGAGTAATGGTCTGCTTTCATACAGCATATCGGCAGACTGATAACACAGTGTCAGCATTTCCTCGGCTGAATTAGGTATGTTGACAACAAACGGGTAAAACAAAAACGATTGCATAAACTGCATTTCAAAATGGGAGGGCATTCAAACATTCATCACACCTTTTGTGTACATTGTCTTTTTTTTTCTTTTTCTCACTGTCTTTGAACATCATCTAAATCTTCTTTTTTTGGTGAGGACAAAAAAAGTCAGTGTTTAAAGTCATGTGTTCATAGGGGGGGGTTGCGTTGAGGACAAGGCTCCAGAGTTCAACGCTCCAGAGGTCAACGCCTTAGTGGCTGCTGCTTTCACCATGTTGCAACAAGAGGCAGAAGGTCAGATCACCCCCACCATGATGTGAAAAGGGAAAACAGTGCATTAGCCGGCCTTCGTTGCTCTAGCATGGCTGGGTTTCTCCCACTGGTGCTGCTGGTTCATTGTCCCTGGGGTCTCAACGGGTCACAGGCCTTTTGGGGGTGAAAAGGGCAGGGGGAGTTGTCATACTGCTTTCCAAAGGTCGGTGTCTACGTCTGTCATACCCTTAAGCCATCAATGGGAAACAACTGTTGCTCCGTTATCGCAACACAGGGATATTAAAGCTATTCATCTAGATTCCCTGCCTCTGCAGAGACGGCTCGGAGGGGCTCTGATGCATGCTTAATACATTAATCACGCTCTCTCCCTAGGACCCCTACCATAATCTCTTTCTCTCTCGGTGTCCTCTTTTTCTTTTTTTTTTTCTCATAACTTGGATAACCCATGCCATGCAAACTCAAATTGACAAGTAGTGCACTCAAAACTACTGACATTCCCTGCACAAATACGTCGTTGTGCGCTTGCGCTGTCTTCTGCTGTCACGTACACAGAAAGACACTCAGAACATCCTGGCAGCAGTGTGCCCTCCGGGGACTTTTTATTTTTATTTTTCAAATTCAGACAGCTTCCTACGAGGACTATTTTGGAGCCATGGTCCCATCTTACACCTCCTTCTGCATGTCCATTTGGTGTCTACATATCTAATTATGTAAGGGTGTGTGCATGTGGTTGCTGGTACTCGGCTATATCTAACAGAGCTGCTGATGCAACGGACATGATACTATTACCGAGGCCTGGACATTCTCACAAGTGGTTATCATTAGTTTTTTAGCTTAATCGTCTATAAAATGTCAGAAAATCGTATAAACTGTCCATCACAGTTTTCTTTTGTTTTTTTCTGACCATCTATCCAAATTCAAAGATATTCAGTTTACAGTTATAAAAAATAATAATAGAGACAAGCATTAAATACCCACAACTGAGAAGCAGGAGCTGCAATGTTTGATATTTTTACTTATCTTAACTAATTATCAATTTTTTTGCAATTAATTTCATTTATTGTATACATTAATAATTACATGACATCCTTTTAAAGCATAATCAACAATAGTATTAGATTTGATTCTTATTAAATATGTGGCAGAACAAAAAAAACCAGACATGATCAAAACAAATGCTGTAATTCATGAATGATAAACTAATATTTTATTGTGCTAGGTAGTATTAACTTGATGCATGACACACAAACACTTGTGAGTGATAGTAATGGAATGGAAGTCGCTATGGGAGAAAGCCACATCCTTAAACATGTCTCAGTTGTACTCGATTGTACCGATGCTCTGTATGCTGAAAACTGCAACTTGAAGGATCAATTGCTGTGGCAATTTTCCTTTTGAAACAGTTTATCTCGGTTATTGTTGTCGGTGATCTTTTTGAAAAAAAGAATCTGACAGTCTAATGTTTGGTTGCCACGAACCAAATCTTGCACTATGGCATAGTCTATAACTAAAACACATTTTCCAGCCATTTTAACACTCTAAAGTTAAGGAAATATCAATACTAAACATTGGCAAGCCATTACTTTAGCTACTTCTAACTTTTCATTCACTTTCTGAAATTTGAAGTTTTATCTGTTGAACACTTTTCTATAGGGTTCACTTGGCAGAACAACTTTGCTTGTCACAAACTCATCTTACAATTTATTGATTTTTTTGGACCTTGATATTGCCTGCTGCGTTTACATGCATGTTTGTTTACATAAGACATTGCACATTCTTTTGTAAACAGAGTCCCTGAGTCCATTCTATCTATTCCGTTGGTGTTGTAGTTTTATTTATTAAGAAAATTCATGTTTGACACATTCCAGATCCAATTTCTGAAAATTAAGAATAAAAAGTTCATTGCTCTTTGAAAGGGTTCACTTTCATTATTGTGCTTTTATATAATCACTAAATCAGTGGCATCAATGGTGCAACACACCATCTAACGGGTGTTTTACAGGGCTGTATTTAGCCTTTCAAACAACATTTTCACATTTCAAAAACTGTTTGCTCTCCTGCATGCACCTGCATTAACAGAGAGTCTAACAGCACCATTCATTTCATTTAAACACAATATTATATCCCCATCCTTTTAGGGTGATAACGTCAAAAATATGACGACAAACATTCAGAGCGTCTTTCGAAAACCTCAATCACAGCTTCAAGTGAAAAAAATAAAAAATAAATCCCATTCCATACAGCCCTCGTGTTTTCAGCCTCTAGACTGACTGTAACCAGGCTGTACTCAAGTAGGCAGAAATCGTTACACTGTGAGATATTTGTTATGTTGTATTTTATTGTTTAAGTGTTAGGATACATTTAGTTTGTTTTTTTAGCATATTTCCTAAAATATTAATCATATAGTTATTATTAATATCGGATATTATTTTTTACAAGCGTGCTCTGCATGTAATCTGATACTCATATAACATATGTTTCATATGTGTAGTTCTATACATCCAAAACATGTTTCATAAGTTATGCTAAGCTGTCAGACAATATGCAATATTTTGCTGTGGAAATAAAGTGTTGATTGAAGAAAAAAATAATAATAATAATATAAATAAAAGTTATGTTAATGTTACCATTGATGTTTTTTGTCTGTTGTAGTTTCAAAGCTTTATGCTATGGTTGAAGATGAAATTCTCCTTATTGATCCCTCTTCTCTACCACACTTGATGCCTCAGTTTTTCTCTCACTGAAAGGTACATTTGTTTCCTGATATCAAAATGAATAGCACTCATTTGTCTCTGACAGTTTAAAGGAAATTGCAATGTGCAAAAAAGCCACTCAAGCCTTTGGTCACTGAAATTCACCTGCAACATTATTTACAAAACGTGTTATGTGGAGCGAAACCAAAAGCATCAAGCTGAACTGTGCCATGCATGCTTTTGCTTTGCGACACTTCCATGGTAATTAATAGATTAATAGAAATTCTGATTTAGTTTAATTGTTTTGGGTTTAATTCTTTACCTTATGTAATGCTACTATTAATGTTGCAGACTACATTTGTTCAATCAAAACAGTTCTTTCTTGCCAGAATCTTGCGTAATTATCACAACACATAATCTAATTTACACTCATTACAATGTAGTACAGCAACAAATGCTATTCAGGTGAAATAGGCAGTGCAGTTTTCCTTACACAGCTCCACTTTCCACTTTTTTACCTTTTTGTTCTTGTCTTTCTTGATCTTATTGCCCAAACTGGCCTTATTATATATATATTTAAGTCATTTGTTCCTTGCATGTGGGAGCCGTGGAAACTTTCTCAGACTGCGCCCTACCAAATCAAGTAGAGCTGTTAAGAAAGTCAGACACGGACCAAAAAAACATTGCCCCAACTACGAGCATTATTGAAGTGCGGGCGATCTGTTGTTATTTACCGGCAAAAAGTGCCAATTTTTTCGTCCTTCTTCCTCCTCTGCGTTAACACAGCGTTTTGTTTGTTGCTGCTTATGTAGGAACGTTATCTCTGTTAACCGATATACAACGGCTAAAGGATGAATAAAAAACATTGAAAAAATAAAATAATACCCCCTCACATGCACACACAGCCACACAACGCAGATGATAAAACATTTACATTCAGTTCACATTTTTTTGATTGGTTTGAATGTTTGTAGCTATCACACTACATGTCCTTTACATATACATTTCTATGACACCGAATGTAAACCAATCAGGTCTAAAACCAGAACAAAAAACACTCTCTATCTCACCTTGGCTATTATAACCAATGCTGTCATAATCAGTGAGGTAATGGAGGCTGTATTTTCAAACCTAGATGTGTATATATTATGTCTGCCACCTATTTTGATTGTGACATTTGCTTTTCTCTGTTTAGATAAGCTATAGGGGAGGTCTGTATTTATATATTCCTTCTCTAGGATTGCACTTGTTATGTCTATTTTGTACTTAAGTTCTTCATAAATTAAGAGAAACTACTCTGTACTTTTCATTTGTCAAGTATTTATTTCACACAGGAGTTCACAAAAATTGGCTTTATAATACAGTTATTTTACATAAATGATTTATCTATTTAATCAAACATGCCTGATGGTGTAATATATTGTTACCAAGATTTGAAAAGATAAAGATTATGGCCATATCAGAATTTATATAAAGAAGGCACAGAAAGTTTTTGCATATTTCATCAGTTTATTTTGTCTGTGTTATACTGTCTGAGCGTGATTAACAGTATCCGAAGCAAATTACAGACTTTATTTCTGTTCTTTCACTAATATTTCCTTTCAGTCACAGTAAAAAAAGGTGGCAATAGAGCTAGGTGCTGAGATGTGTTTGGGGACTGTGAGCCAGGCAGTGAATTTAAAATCCAAACCGTGACAGCCCTGTATAGCTTTCTGTTGTCTCTTTTCTGCTGTCAACCCAAAGTACGAGGTATGGCTCAGGTTTTGCTCATAGATGGTAGAGTTTAGATATGCATTTTTTTTTTGTGGAGCAGTTTTGACCTGGGTGCTTGCTAGTGGCTCAAAGAGGACTCAAATGTGCTAAATTAAGATTGATTAATTAATTAAATTGTTGTCTGATAAACAGTAAATTCATCAAATTCAGTGCCCCATGCCAAATGTCTATTTTACAAGTTACTGTCACTAGCTTTCATGTTTGTTGGCGCTGGTTCAAGGCTTTCGTCATACGGAGGCCGACGTGGCTTCAACTCTCAACCCCTTCCGCCACTTTTTTGCATTAAAATTGATGAAGTGGGTGGACTTAGACTCAGACCTGGGGTTGAAAATTCTTTCATTTGAAATGTCACTGAAGTCTTCCAGTGAAATGCAGGCCTTGAAAGGCCATATCTGTAGAAAAATGTTAGGCGGAGATAATTGAGTGATTAAGAGGCAACATATTTCAATGGGAGGGAAGTGAATGTACTAATGATAGAGCCTACCTCTTTATACTTACTGAGTGAGGTTCAAGGTCACTCACTGAGGCTGACAAAGCTATTCATCACAGCCATAACATATTTCCACTTGCTCACTCTGACTCATCACAACCGTCCCACCTCAACAGAAGATTACTTCCGTGCCCTTTGGCTCAGCCCACTTATCCAAGAGTTCTGGTCGTAGGTCATGAGAAAGCCATCCGAGATTCACAGTCAGAACCTCCCCTTACTGTTCGTCCCATTGTTGCAGTGCTTGGACTTCTCACTGACTAAAAAACACCCTTATTGCTAAACTGAGTAACCAAAATCTGAATTGACAACACAGAACAATACCAACCGGTAGACCTATTAACAGATCATGTCAATTTGGAGAGATGTATAGTATCCAAAAGAAAAAAAAAATCATGCTTCCCCTTCCTGTATGTATTATTATCACTGTTTAGATTTGCATTGCCTAGTTTGCCAGAATTTTTGCAGGACTTTTTTTATTTAAAAAGAGGATATTCAATTTATTCAGATTCTATGACAACAACCCTTCATTGAATTCTAACTCCTCAACATTACAATGTTCAGTTTTGTTGCAACTGTTTAGAGAGATGTTGATTCCCCATTTTGGAGGCTGTAGTTTGTTATGCTGTTGAATTGTGCTGAATTTTACCAAGAGTTGTTACTAATACATTGTCCTCCCCATTTATATCAACGAGGGTCAACTATCACTATATTGGATTAGAAACACCACTTAGTATAATTTGCTCCAGCAGTAGATGAGTTTTCATTTAGGAGTAAAAACAACAGCAAATATCCTCAATGCATCCTCTCATTTATAAGGTTTCTTCTGGAAGTTACTTGATTTTAAGTTCTGTAAAAGAAATCTACACTTGCAATCCTGTTAGATGAGGACTTCAGATATACATACTTCAGGTGTTAATCTTCATGATATGATTTGCCTGTCAACGATTCTCGATGTATCTCGATGTATCGCATCCTCAATTTTCGATACTACTGCACATGCCTGCTTTTTCAGCTGAAATGATTAGAAACAGTCAGGACTCTGCCAGGTATTCATCTTTTTCTTTTATTTAGAAAGTGCTTTAAAAATGTATTATATAGAACACTTCCTCTTTTCAATACAAGTATCTGTGTGACCCACCACTGTAGCAAAACATAAACTCTTATACAGGGTATTGAATGCTAATGGCAATTTAAACTGCATGATTTAGCCTAGCAGCTAGCGGACTTAAGTTACTTAGTAAGTTAGTTACCTTTCCTTACTAATAGCTATTCTACTGTTACTTGGTTTAAGTCTTCCGACAAGGTAAAAAACAATATCAGGTTGAATATCAGCTCACATTCAACATTGTTTAATCAGATATGCTAATATTGGTGGCGAAAGCAACAAGCTAGCGACTGGCGAGGGCCGTCTCTCTGCTCCTGGCACAAGGAGAGTGTTCAAGCGCCACCCTGGGTGAACTACAGATCAGAGAAGAGAGAGAAGAGAGTAACAGGCGTGACGGACAGTAAATGACAGCAAAGAGTAGAGACTCGCACTGAGGTGAAATGAAACCAAACTCCCAAATATATTCTGTCACTGCATCCATCCAGAGCCGTTCATGTCTGAAACACGATGCATCTTAGAATCGAGAAATTGCCACACCTCTAATAAATACATTTTTTTAACATGTATGTTTATATCTGTCATTTGCAAAATGTTTCAAAGCTCCAAGTTTTAGGAATTATTATAAAATATTTCAACTTCTAGATGGAATACCATTATAAGTATGCTTTGCTTCTATATACTTACGATAGATAAATGGCATAATACTTACCTTTCTGTGTATCTTTTTAAAAATGTAATTTAGTGCTCATTTACTGGAGTAAAACATATAAATAGTTTTAATTAATTGTATTCTATCATTGCTTATGTATATTTTTATATGTGTTTGGCTGCTTGGGGACTTTTGCAATGCTTTGTTGTGCGGTCTTTGGCATTTACTTTGTTCTTGATGAATAAAGATTTATTGAAAACTATTTCCGACAGGCAGCACTAGTTATATTTCTCTCAGCACTGCGGCTGTCATTTACTGACTCCTTATGAATATGGCTTTATAGCTTTCCTTGACCTCATATCATTTTTATGCAGTTGAATGAAAAGTGGTTGGAAAGTAACAAACAGATGTATTTGTTGGCTGCATGTTTCCGTGTGAAAAGGCCAGCTAAACCAAAAGACAACATTGCTGCTGCCAACGCTGTTTCAAGGATAGTGCATTATTAATAACGCACCATGTGAAGAATTTAAAGTAGATTACAAAACTGTTAGCCAACTGAATAACTGGCTGTATCTTTTACCAGCAATGAATTTCCATGACTATCCTGGCTTTGCCACTGAAATAGCTAATAGGGGACAAAGACAGAAAAGTGCTGTATGCCATTATGGGTAATTGTTCCTCATCAATATTACATTACTTAGTTAGCCTAAGCTTGATAACATCAGTTAAATGCTCTGAACAATGCCTTCCGTTGGCGTGAGCTGCTGAAAGAATCCCTAAATCCTCATTAAAGAGAAAAAATATCAAATACAAATTTTGATGTGAAAAAAAAACAGAACTATTCAGTCCAATGGTGGGTTTGATTGAATAATCCTGATGAATTTGAAAAAAAAGAGTTTCTTTGAAATTAACTGATTATTGTTTCTTTGTCAGTGAATGTCAGCCTCCCATCACATACTGTAATATTCTGTAAAGAAAAACACATCAATCTATTCAGTGGCTACCTCCATTAATTAGTATATGGAAGATGTTCTGAAGAGGTTTGACCCTCGAAAATGATTAAAAGGCAAATCTAGACCCCTTTTTTCTCCACGGAAGCTCATTTATTTTTGAAATGAAGATGATTCATGTATATTCAATTCAATGTTCTCGTAAACAATCTCGTAATTTGGTTTCTAGTGGACTGCTACATACAGAACATCAGAACAATCAGATCATGCTCTATTCAATGTTTTTGTGTGTCTATGTGACATTGTGAGAAATGCTGCTTTGCAACATGTACAATTATATCCTCAGTAATGTATTACAAATGGAAATTTGCTAAAAAAAAAAAAGGTACATTACATGTCCTTCTTACATTAAGGAATGACATGAACTGTACAATCCCACAGCAGTTGACTTACAACTCAATGTTAAAAACCCTTGAGGTTGGCTCCTTACGGAACGTTTTTGGGGGCTTTATGCATCACTAGAGAAGGGTTACAACAGCCAGCCCTAAGAAATTGATACAACACAAAAGAAACTCTGCCTCCAAGAAATGTTCCCTCAGGCTCTTTATGTTCCTGAAATGGCCTTTTTTCAAAACACCACTGGGCTAAACATTTTCAGAATTATTTTACTAGCCAAGCTAGGCCAATTATAGCAGCTCAACATACAGTATGGTTTACAACATAAATAATAGTTCAGCTTTACAATACAGAAGACGAAAAACACTAATTTATTCTCGATAACATTTTTGAGTATATCATACAAAACCTTCTTAACAGCCCCATCTCATCACTTGAGAATAACAAACACGGTATAATCAAACAGCGGTGATTGTATTTTATATATTGATGAGAGTAAATCAAAGTGTAACACCACCAAGCAATTACAATGCTGGTCTTAATGAGTGCCTCACTGGTTGATTGCCAAAGAGAAAAGTAATGTTTTGCTGTACTCCTCAATTGATGATTGAAATTAATTCCCTAAGTGTGCATGATAAACAAACAATAGACTAAGTTTATGATAATTTACTAACAATGCCCATAATGCTTTGCTTTCTACACCAGATGTTGTGTTCATGTAAATCTATAACAAGCATTTCAATATGTAAAACAGGCAATCAATGACTTGACACGTGCAAAGCTTTTATTTGGCTTTCGGTTGACACTGAATAATTAAAGAAACAGTGGCTAGTTTCAAGTGATTTGATTACAAATAAACTGTAACCGAACATGCAATTTAATGCAATATCAGCCGATCGCATGCTAGATCTAATCTGTTTCCAACTTACTGCTGCAACTCCATTGACGCTACATCTTTGTATCAGTAAACTCAAATCACCCATTGACTGCAGCACAGTCAGTGCATAGTGACTGAACAGAGAAATGGTGCAAAGCTGAATACATAGTTGCTTACAGCAGTGCTCCTCAATTGGCAACTGCATCACTAGATTTAATAACTTCTTAAACCTTCCTGGTGAGTGTATTTCTTAAAAGCTGACAGTGACATCTTTTTTAAAGTATCTGCGAAAATGGTAGAATATACATTTTAATACATATTTCTACAAATGACACATCTGTTCTAACCAAAGTAGTTCTCAGCTAATTGCCAGCTAGAGGCATAGCCCCACTCCCACCCTGGGATAAAAAAGAGGAGCAGGTGGGCTCTTGATCTCCAGTGACCTTGCCACTGGTCTCAGGTGAGCTGAACACTTTTGCCACAGAGTGTGCTGCAGGCCGAGGAAGAAGAGAGCAGATAAAAAAGACTTCTCAGCAACGGGCTATAGGTGCTACAGCAGCTCACACACACACACACACACACACACACACACACACAGGACTAAACTTAATTTACAACTATTATAAACCTGCAGTTTCCACGTCATTTCTTGGTAATTTTTACAAAGTAAATAGAGGATGGCCAAGTATGTTTTCATTCACCTCCATAGCAACAAGATGCATTGATGGCTTAGTGCGACAATAGTTGCCCAACATCTCTCCATCATTTCCTGTCACCACCGTAGAGGGCAACAACTGGCAAATTTACAGATTTCATCTTAATGCAGAGCTAATAACCCTGCTTCAGAGCAGGGCCAGCTACTTTAACAGACATCAGTCAGGCTATGAATAACACTGTTCTACAACACAGTTACATTGTTGCTATATCCCGGCAGAAAAGAGACAAATTGATGAAGGTAAAATTGCCTAATTAATTTATCTACATCGTATTTAAATGCATTAGAGCACTAATAATTGTAATTTACTGCAAATGTCATGTTACCAGCCTACAGAAAAGAGAAAGTATATTATACATGATGCCTTGTTGTGGCGATGAGTGTTAAACACATTTTTCAGATTTTCTTGCTGGTATATTGATTCATTGGTTAAATTTAGTGTTATTTAGTGTGCGTCCTTCCTTTACAAATGTAGTGATCACTGCGTAATGAATTACATAATTACCATTGCAACGACTTAGCCAGCAGCTCTTATTTCTTCAAAGTTATCTTGTTACCCTTGATTTCCTGTAATTCCACAGATGCCACTTTGTCTGCGCTTTTCCCCTGAGACAGCAGCCATTAGGGATAGGGCCTGGAGAACCGAAACTAAGGCTTGGGGAAAAGGATGAGGTCCCCTGTGAACTGACTGTGTATCAGAGTTTAAGACCCTTGTGACGGTACGCCACTAAAGCACCACTGCCAGAATGATAAAACTGGAAAACCCGGAATGGAGAGAAGGAAAGAGAGAGACAGAGACAGACAGACATATGTTACTGTTACATTTACTATATCCATTCATCCGTTTTCTGTATCCACTTACTCTGTTCAATGTCGCGGAGGACTGGAGCCTATCCCAGCATGCATTGGGTGTGTGGCAGGATACAACCTTGGCAGGTCTTCGGTCCATCACAAGGCAAACTCAGTTAGACAAAGCAAATTCAGAGTTTTCCAGTCCACTTAACCAGCAAGTACTTTACTTAATGTTTTCTCACTTTGAACACAGCCAGCTGCCGGTTATATTATTTCGTAAATGGATTAAAAATTTAAGAGCTTCTTGACTTGAAAACATGAATGCACAGGCACAATCATTTATGTACAAAAACTCATTTCAAAGTGTATCACACAAACCTACACACACTCACAAGTGCCACTGAATGCCACAATAAATAAGCTATTTGCTGCATGAAATGTTAATCGGAAACCTAATTATTTTTATGTAATAACCTACATTTATACTGCCACTAAACACAACACCGACACATTCACCAACAAACATGGATCAAAATAAGTTTGTCACAGTTAAGTTACAGGCAGACAACCAGAAATAAAAAGATGTAGTAGGAGTAGTAAATTACATTATTCACATATATAGAAGAATGTGTTGATAATTACAAATTGATTTAAAGCCCTATTTTGTTCCATTATTTCCAACTTAAATAATATCGTAGATTTAGGTGTCTTGTGTTAGTTTCGGGTTTAGGGCACTTGTCAATTAGTTTAAAAGTAAAAGCAGTTTTGGTGTTTCGGTTTCCCTCCATGTTTATGTTTTTACTCACAGATTGTGATATAAACAAAAATAAGACTGAACAATTTACTGCTAAAACTTTGGGTAAGAAAATTTGGCTTTGAATCGCTATGTTATTAAAACCTGCATCCAGTCATCCACAAAATGGGGAAAAAACAAACAAAACAAACAAAAGACCTCTCCTTTTTATTTATTTCCAGACTACAGTACAAAATGAGTGTGTGTGTGTGTGTGTGTGTGTGTGTGTGTGTGTGTGTGTGTGTGTGTGTGTGTGTGTGTGTGTGTGTGTGTGTGTGTGTGTGTGTGTGTATATCCAGCAATTGGCTTCAAACAGCTATGTCCCCACTCAATTCATCAAACAAAGAATAGAAGAACCAGAAGAATCTCAATACCTAAAATCTGAATACATTTTTCAATCTTTACTTAATTGGTTGCAAATTGGTTTATTTATGATTATGTTTCCATCCGCAGATGGTCAAATTCCAAGTCAGGAAGTGTGCTGTTTCTAATCCTAATGAGGAGTATTCCTTCACTGGGCTGATAAGGCACTAGTATGTGACAGTCAATTTTCAAGACCCAAACCCTATCAAAGAACTATCTAGTGATAGAATAGCTGCAGGAACAGTAAGTGAATGTCTAATTAACTTATTATAAGGCATTTCTGAGCTGGCTACCAAATCCCTCCTCGAGGCAGTAAGCACCAATGCATCCATCTGACCTGATTTGATTGCACCGCCACATTAATGAGCTCTGTGATGTCCCACATACAGGCTCACCTCGCTTCAGCTGCAGCCAACAGCAAGGAGGTATTAGGGGTTGATTGTGTATGTGAGACAGCGAGAGACCAGAGTTCTAATAGATGTACAGTGAGCATAACCAGCACTTAAATGCCCATACTGGTATTTAAAGGTTAATTTGTTTGCGTCTGTGATTAAATGGGCTCTCCATTAACATTGTGTGTCAAATAGATGTTCGATAAGTCGCCTAATGCTGAATCCTGTCAAGAATATATGAGTGTTGGCGTGTGCCTAATCTTGGTGCGGTTATTGAAAATAGGAGAACAAAATAGTCTAGGAGCAGGGATATCCAAAAACACTTCATTTAGAGACACATGACCCGCCCACACAGCTTAGACGAGGGAACATTGTGTGGAATCAAACCCCATTTTCTATCTATGGGTGTCATGTGTCTGTGCTGGTGGGAGAGAGGAGAAGAAAAGGAGACTTTATTTTCATGCAAAATGAAATAATTTGCATAACACGCGTGAAACTCATTTGCACGTCTCCCCCCCAAACTTTGTATGAAGACAACATGGAAAATAAGCAGACAAAAGAAGTAAAGAGTCTATCATTCAGCCTACCGAATCAACTGGCAACAGTGTGGATTTTTAGATTGTGTAACGTTAGTTAGTAACCTATATACTGACACCTTTCTCAGTGTTTTAAACCTTTGGAATTTACTTCTACCCATCGATTAAATTGCTTGTTTAACACATCCTTGACTATAGTGAATGTGACCTAAAGTATAACCAAAGGTCATCTCCTTAAGTTGATTGTGAAGGATACTGGAGGGAGATTTTGTTAGGATTATGTTCTCTGTGTGCATAAGCCCTGGGTTTAAACTTTCACTTTATCCATCTACTGTTCTCTCTCTGAATCCCTCCGCTGGCTGAAGTCAAGAGAGGTTCACTGCACTGCCCCCTCCTGTATGGGAACGACTATGAATATAAATAGGTGAGCTCCTCAAGGTATTACAACTCATCCATGCTTGGCAGCTGGTTGAGAATGTCAATACCTGCATAATACAGGAATTGTAATTTCCCTCAGTTTCTAAAGGTTACAATGGCTGAAGTTTTCGCCTACAATTTAATTTATATTGGCACCATTTTATGCCACTGAAAGGGTGAAGGGTATGGGGAATCTATACCCCGATCCATATTCAAAATAACAATTTATTAAATCTGGTATTTTACATATTTGAGAAGAAATGAATGCTATGGTACTATGTTGGTCCTGTTGATGGTGATGATGTTTATGGGATTCGAAAAATACATGGGGTATCCACATGCATCATGTCTGTTTTGTAACTGATTTTTCTGTCCCTGGCTTCAGGGCCGCTGCTGATAACTAATCAAGTGAACAATGTGAAACAGAAAAATCCCTTTGGGATTAAATTGCTCAACTCTCTATTTATGCAGTCTTGTATGAGGAGTGTGTATCAACAGTACTGTATTGCTTGACATAATGTGTCAAAATCCAAAAAGCAATATCAGATTTCTGGGACTACAACAAGTATCTGTTAGTGGACCACCAGCTTACCTGGCATGAAACGACTAAGCAAATACCAAAATGATCACCGAGAGCATTATCATGCTGGAGACAAATCCAGAAACAAATAGAAGAAGACAGTGATGCGGTTTTAGCAGAGTAGGCCATTAAAATTCCATTTGAATCATAGCGGCCTGCAATAGTGGAAAAACAGCAAAGCTGGGTAATGCATAGAGCCTGATGCTGGGACTGTGTGACTCAATTCTCCCCTGAATTCAAAAATGTTGCTCCTTCCTGTGATCAGTCAGCCTGGGGCAAAACTGGCACTGCTGGACTGTGCCTCAGTGAGAGAGAAAGAGAGAGCAAGACAGAGTGAGAAAAAGGAAGGGAGAGAGGAGAGCAATGTTGGTGTGTGTATGTGATTCGGGCTCTAGGCCATGATACCAAACTTCCTTTGAACCAAGTAGCAGTGGGCCGCGGGACTGATATAATATTTAATGAAATAATTACATATACAGAGAAAAATGCATTGGTTAAGGAGTGTAGCTTTCATGCTGAGGATCTGGGAAAATGCAGCACTAATAGACATGATTTGGCTACTTGCCCTCATCTCTCGCTCTCTCTCGTCCTATCTCTCTGTATAATGCATGCAGCCCGACTCTGATATTAAAATTTGTGCATTAATCCAGAATTTTAAGTGTCTGTAATATATGCCTGCAATCATTTTTATTTATTTCTGCAGGCAAAGTCTCATTGTCAGCAGCATTACAGAGACATCATTAAATTCAGTGTGTTTGCATTCACATTTATACTATGTAAGACTCAACTGTTCAATTTAATAGTTGGTACCATGTTATTTATAAAATAAACATGATCAAAATCACACAATATGTATTTAAAAGTTGCAATTAGCCAATAGACTGAAGCTGAGATGTTGCGGTATTAAATGTCTGCTTAGGTTTTTCTTCAGATAACAGTGTTTTTAAAGTATACAAAAAACATTTATGATGATAATGATACTACCTAAAAGTGCATGTAAACATAATCAGCTTTTAATAAAGAAATGTTAATATACTACATAGTAGTAAATAAATTAAAGAGCTTTGTTTTCATCATGTAGAATAATGTTGTAATAGACATAAAGTAGGTATTTAATTTGAAATAGATCCTTTGGGCTGTTAAGACTGTGATGTATGCCAACGTGTCAACGCTCTCATCATTTCTGCTTACGCCGCATCCCCTGCCAAGTGCTGCATATATCAAATCCTTACAGAAACCCATAGCTCATCTTTCCTTTAGCAAACTACAACACACTATGCACTGTTACCTGGGATTTCACCTAAGATTAATCGCTTAAATCTGAAGCGTTGGACAATTTAGGAGCTACTGATAAATCTGTGCTCCCTTAAAATGTGCCATTTCCCCCATAGCTTTCACTTTTATATAGAGAACCTCACATTATCCTGTTTCTTCTGATTGGAAATGTATTTACATTACTTCTTCTCACTCAATCCGAGGTGATCAATTTTTCAGAAGTACTGCAAAAATAAATCAAACCTCACACACACATTTTTTTCACCAACACAAGTGAAGTGCAGAAATTACCAGTGATTTATACATATAATAGCCATACCCACAACAAGTTTGCTCAATAACAGATAGATGGTGTTGCCTAGCAACTGCTGAGTGCCATAACAGCAACTAGTACCTGCTCCTAGAGGCAGACTCCATCTTGTAGGTTTCTCTGTCTTCTAATTGGCCAGGTGGGTAAACACTGATCCCTTGCTCCTCCATCTTCCCATTTCAGCCACGGTCTTAAATGACAGATAGCACTGGCATTATGCTAACCTTCTGACTGGGGGAATGTGCACAAATGCACTGCTACTGGCATGAATTGACAACATGAAATACGGAGGACATTTACTCCCCAACAGGGAAGCCCATAAATTTACCACCTAAAAGTATCCTATATTCCAACAATACATCAGCAAGTGTTGTCCCTCATTCCCAATCAATTAGAAATTATTCAGGAGGTAAATTGCATGAAATGGGCTTGTGGCACTTCAAGCGCAGAGAAGTCAACAGGCTGCAGGGAGAAATTGGTAATTATAAACAAATAAACTGAGGAGCTGAGCTGGATGCAAAACATAATGTCGGCTGTACACCTTGTCCTACTTTACAAAGATTGACATTGTTGTTGTGTTTGTGTGGCAATACAACAAACCAATGTCCTTTTGAGAGATGAGGAAGTATCAGAGTGTAACTTTAAACCCGGCTTTAAGGTATTTTACTTCCCTGTACGGCAGATAGTCTCAAGTCTGACGCACTTTTGAAAACATTACGAATTACTGATGGGTGTGGTCAGTGCGGTTGTCCGCCTAACCTGTATTCAAACCCGATAGTGATGTCACAGTGCACTGTCACAACCTGGGGTTCATCACTGGAGCAAAGTAAGACGTTTAACCACTGGAGATCAGACATTTCCAGCTGGTGTCAAGCTACTCTACTGCTAAGTAGAATAATCATAATAATGAATGTACATAATACTGTATTTTGTTTGTTTTTAGCACTGAAGATAGTTTGTTTTACAAAAATCCCTGGGCTAAGCATTTGCCATGAGATCATTTTCCAGCTTTATGTCTTAATTGTTGGCACATGGGAAGTTTGGCTGTCCTGAGTTACCAGGTTTGATCTAGGCATATTTTAATCTACTACATTACATTACATTACATTACAGTCATTTAGCAGACGCTTTTATCCAAAGCGACTTACAGGAAGTGTATTCAACATAGGTATTCAAGAGAACTACTAGTCACCAGAAGTCATAAGTGCATCTCCTTTCTTAAACAAGCATCTTAAAGCATAAACCAGAGCAAAAGTATAGTGCAGAGGCAAATTACTACGAGAACAATAATTGCAACAGACTAATACGAATATAATAAGTGCTACAAACTACTACGAATAGGATAAGTGCAGTAAACGAATACGAATTCAATAAGTGCAGCGAACTGATACGAATTCAATAAGTGCAACAACTAATATGAATGCAATAAATGCTACGAGGAAGGCTCAGGGTAGTGCTTAGCCAAATAAAGCAGATAAAAAAGCACTATTTTAGAGCTCTACAGTGTGAGCATAGGCATATGTGAGTGAAAATTAAAATGTGTCAATGTGAAAATTTATTTGGGCGCCCCGGTGAGTTACTCTAAGTTCAGACACTGAGGCTGGCAAAATACATGAATTTCTACACTCTGACGCTAATTATCATAAGCAAAGTAAAGTGTACACGACATTAAGGTAGCCGTTTCTCATTTTTAACCGGTGCTGACCGTTGCTGAGGGGCGGCTGTGGCGTAGTGGAGAGCAAGGTAGTTCTCCAATCAGAGGGTCGGTGGTTCGATACCCGGCTTCGGCAGTCGATGTGTCCTTGGGCAAGACACTTAGCCCCAAGTTGCTCCCGAAGGCTTGCCATCGGTGTGGACTGGATGTTGCATGAATGTTAGTTAGAGTCTGATGGTGGCACCTTGCATGGTAGCCTGTCATCAGTGTGTGAATGATATGTACTATACTACTGATTGTAAGTCGCTTTGGATAAAAGCGTCTGCTAAATGACTGTAATGTAATGTAATGGCTCTCATTGGTTAAAATGACAAACGGTGCCTGTGGCAGGTCATAGCAGCTGTTTCTTATTAATGTTCATTCTGTAACTTGATAGAAGGCCAAAATAAAAACTCGTCAAAGATTGTATGTGAGGTAATGACCTCTGCTCTTGAACACCGCTGTTCAACCACAAAAGTTTCCACCATTCCAACAGGGTGATACGTCTTCTCTCTAGCTTTTTCATTCTCCCAGTTAAACTTGCATTTATATCTTATCAATAATTTAAGCTTAACTTTATAATTTTCAGCTGGATCAAGTAGCATGTATAATAAAAGGTGTACCACGTTTTGTACTCTAGCTGTTACTTTAATATCTCAGATACATGTTAAGTCAATATTTGAGAAACTGTAAGTATTGTCTCCCTTTACATCTGATACCAATTTTTTAATAACTTGTATTGGTATTCGGGCCAAGGTACCATGGATGTATAATGAGAACTGGATTCAGCGTCGGCGTTTGAATTCAAACTGTAAAATTACCCAGATCCACCAGCAAACATAAACCAAGCAAACTAGCATTTCCTTTGACCCGGCTAATGCTAGCAGATGGTAACTATGCAGTTTGCCGTTATTATAATTTTACAATTTATTATATTAAGTTGTTCTAATATTAAATAATACATAAAATATCCATTCTCATGCAACTAAGTATTATTTGGATCACAAAACTTTTAGATCAACAAGTTTGTGATGAGCTTCTGTTTTGATGTTTCTTCTGGCTGCCTTGAAAAGGTATGTCACCTCACTACTTATCAATACTCACATTGCTGCCTAATTAGCTACAATTAAGTCTGGAATGAGCTACAAATAGTAGAGCAAAATAGAACACTTAATTATCTTTCTCTTCAAGCTGTTTTCAGCCCTTGAAGGAAAATGCAATGCAATGCTAATTAGCTGGTCCTTAAAATAGCCTGCTTTTTGGATTACCCTTTATCAACATTAAAACCACACTCTTATGATTTCTCATTGATGTTTTGCAATATTATCATCTAAAAGGATTGAAAGATGTCATGTAGTTACATTTGTGACCAAAATGCTTAATAGGATAAAATTAATGGATGATGGAAGCTGTTATCAGTGTGTATTTATTGAGGCTGCAACTAGTGAAGAAAAACTTAATTTTGGATTCATTTTTATCAACATGTTTTGATATATATAATCTGCTCTCAGCTGCCAAACAAAAAGTTCACCGAATGTATGGTATAGTACAGTGTGATGTACTGTACATTATGGTAAACACAAGTTTTTCCTCCATTCCCCTGATCCCTGTTGGATTGGAGCCTCCATTTAATCAATAATTCAAAGTACTTTAAAAAAAAGAAAAGAAAAAAGAAAAAGTGTTAGATTCTCACACTGAAATGTTCAGCTCCTTATTGGTTGAAATCACCATCCCCAATGTTTACAGGTTTAGTCAAAGTACATGTTTGTATACAGATGAGACTGCATCGATAATTGGCATCTAATAACCACATTCCTCTTCTAAAACCTCATATTATTGTAATTGCATATTAATAGGGTAATTTTCTCGACATATTCCTGTGTGAACGTGTGCATATTTCTCTGTGCACATGGATTTGTGTGTGAATACAAGAATAGGTCTGCACCCTATTGGTTGCTGTCTAATGTGTCAATTAACATATTATGCAAAATATACAGTTGACAGGCTAAACGCTACATACTGTACATTATGACTCCCCAACAGATGGCGAATACATGACATTTATCTCTGATCGGTCTTCCTTCATATCTGCAACACGTGCAGTAATTGCCTTGGATGGCCTTCAACTTCGGCTGTCATAACCTTGCTGATGCTCCCTGAGTGTCACAGTCTCTGTCCACATACGTGAGACAGTCATGTCTCCCCATTTCACATCAGCCCTGTGGCGCGCATCAGCGAAAGTAAGAAGAACATAGATAGCCATGTGTCACTGTAAAGGAAAGAAGGAGTTGGTGGTCATCTCAGGAGACTCAAAGGAGAGAAAATTCATTTGCTGCAGTGCTGATGATGATGCAGGTCATCTCTACACACAGACTGGATGGTAGTCCCTCCACGAGAGAGGAGCAGAGGGGAGGAAAGGGGAAGAAATGGAGCATGGGAAAAGGGGGTGAGAAGGGTGCATCCAAGCCCCTCACGCTGAGCTGGGAGGCGAGAAGGAGAAAAAAAGCCAGAGTCGCTGATAAAAGAGCCATTCAGCTGAGAACACCAAGGACCTAATCGCCAAAAACAGTCTTGAGATTGAGCCAGATCCCAGAGGAGAGGAGAATGGGGAGATAGAGGGATATCTGTAGCCCCGTCACTAATAGCGTTTATTTAATTATTTGTCCGCATGACTTGTATCAAAAGATATTAGAATCAGGTTCAGTTAAGGTTTATCTTAGTAGGAAAATATTCGAGGAAAAGTGAAAGGGCAAGAGACAGTCCTAAGTAAGCGAGAGAAAAAGAACTTGAGCAACGAGTTGAATGTTTTAGGGATTAGATAACGCCTGGAGACATGTCAGAAGTTGCAACATGGCTGGGATTTCTGTGTTCCAACAAAGTGTGTTTACATTTTTAAATCGAATCCAGATGGAAATGGAATTTTTAGCCTTCAGTGCTGTTAGCCACTCTGAGCAGCTTTAACTCTTCACATTTGACTGCTTCTCATGCAGCAACTTGGAAAAGGCTTTTCACAGCACTTTAGCTGAGCACAGGAGATTCACATTGTGTTTTAGACTTCTTATGTTTGTTTGCCTCAGAGAAGGTCTGTATTGGGAAACATTTACCCTAATGTCTTGGTGGTTTGGCCACTCTTCTGTTATTGAAAGTGTATTTATGAGAACATAAAGTTTAAAAAAACAGTTGTCTTGAAGTAAAATACTCTATAGGTAATGTACTATAAAATATACTATTTTTGTGGGTAAAGCTATAGCAATGCATTTTACATTACAGGCTTAGCGGAATTATTCATGTGAGTTTTATTGTTTTCGTAGTAATTTGCCTCTGCACTATACTTTTACTCTGGTTTATGCTTTAAGATGCTTGTTTAAGAAAGGAGATGCACTTATGACTTCTGGTGACTAGTAGTTCTCTTGAATACCTATGTTGAATACACTTCCTGTAAGTCGCTTTGGATAAAAGCGTCTGCTAAATGACTGTAATGTAAATGTATGTAATGAGTAAATTTTCTGAATAGAATGGCAACTATAGCTGTTAAGATGCAAATCTAGCGGATTCAACTGTGAAATTCAGTAGCATTAAATTAAAAAAGCAAATTCAACGTAAAGGACCAATACATCAAAACCATATTTACCTCTTGATACTTTAGAAAATATTAAGTTCATATGGACAACCATATGCTATGGGAGCCTGGAAGTTTTAATTCCAAACAATGATTGAGAATATTAGAGAATTTTCACAGTAAAATCACCTGGGCCTCTATTTGGAGGTCCAACTCTTAAATGGTGATGTGTTAAATGCATGGGGAAGGAATGAAGTTATACTCTGAAAATGTTTATCACGACAGCAAAATGATGCAGACGCCTCAAGGCCCTGGTAATGGTTGGACTGAAAAGTTTCAGACTATTGACCCCTCAGGACAGATGATTTCAGAGTCCTTTTTTGCGCTCTGAGAGAAACATAATGATTGATGTTTAGGGAGTATTGGATAAGGAATGCAAATAAAACAAAGGTAGGGAAGTTAGTAGTTATAAGTTGTAACCATAGTTCTATGAAAGCAGGATAAGTCGTCTAAAAGGGCTATTAAGAATGGATACACCAATTCCACTTTTTTTCAGACCAAGTACAAGTACCTTAATTTTGTTCCTTGCCAATACTGATTACAGATACGAGTACTTAATAATACCATTACAGTTCTAACAATACCTTTTTAAAAACAAAACAAGCATAGTTTTCAGTAGGGTGTTTAGAATGAACTTTTCAACCTTGCTGTTCCCTTAATCAGTTAAAAGAAACATTTAAAGTGAAAAAAAAACTGCTACATTCACAGCTGTTACTTTACTGCTGACTTAGTGCTCATCGTCAATCACGCTCTCAATCTCTACCGGACACTCGTCAACGTTACGGCAGGCTTGCAATACTCTGGCTGACACCCTGACAGAGTATGACAGGCTGACAACCAGTGAACTGGTGGCGGACTTCCTGTTTTGTGCATGCACTGTGGCTGTTGATAAATGATGGATTTGACATGTTTATGCATCGTTCAACAGCCTATCTGCTCAACTGAGGAAAGGTTAACGCCACTTTGCTGTGGTGGTATCGGTTGCATTAGAGTAGTTTTACGAGTAGGAGTACATATGGACGGTATCAGACCGAATGGTATCTGTATCCGTGCATCCCTTACTTTCCAGCTCATATTTCCAAGTCCTCCTGAAAGTTTGTATGCACGTGTTTAACCAAACAATGTTAGAGCTCATCTCTCGTGATGGAAAGTTGGTGATTCTGTTATTTATCCATTATGTCTGCAGCAAATAATGGAAAAGGCAGAAAAGCTGGTTAAAGGGCTTTCCCTCTGTTTGTGGAACTAGGGTTATAATGCATAATGGTTGCTCTATTTCACACAAGCGGTGCCCTTTAATGAGGTTGTTTTGGCAGAGGGAGTGAAGCCTGATAACTTTCTGTTTTTTTGCAAAGCACTTAGTAAGACTATTAGACTCTTCATGAGCTTCAATTTAGTGCTTCTCTTAGGTCAAGTTGTCAAGTTTGTACACAAGGAAAATGAAAGCACACTCTTTTGATTTCTCGTAGAGTTTTTGCAATATTAACATTCAAAAGACTGTCAAACAGTTAAATTAGTGACCCAAACTGTTTATATATAGGACAAATTTCATGGATGATGGGAGCTATTATGACAGTGAATTTATTAGGGCTGCAACTATTGATTATTTTATCCTAACTTTTTTCTTGATTAATTGTTTTGTCTATAAAATGTCAGAAAATAGAGAAAATGGCTTCATTTCCCAGAGCCCAGAGTGACATCTTCAAAAAGTTGTTTTGTCCAGCCAAATGTCCAAAACCAGAAGACAATCAGTTAACTATGACAAAGAACAGCAGCATGTCCTCACATATGAGCAGCTGGAATCAGTGAGTGTTTGACATTTCTGCCTAAAAAGTACTTTAAATGAATGTTTTTTAAAGTAATGAATCGGCTATTTTTTCAGTTCTGATGTTGTACTGCGAAACGATTTACTGAGCAAGGGCTCTGTTTTTATAGCAGTGAAGATAAAATCTTCTCAAGCATTTGTGCCTTGGACATTTAAGGCATATTGTATTTTGATGAAAATTGGGTCATTGACATTGAGAATCAACATTTTTCCCACGTTACTCAGTTGAATTATTTATGCGATATGATTCCTTCAACCAGCACAAATTAAATCTGTGATGGGAATGCAGAAAAATGCTACATAATGTGAGCATGCACTTTGACAAGACGTTCTCCAAGGTAGACACAGTTTTATGTTGCAAAGATTCCCTATAGATGTGCATAATAAACTAAAGATCAATAAGTGATTCCTACTAGTATGTGTTATCAACAACGGCTTGTGGATGAAAACCTTCCTCTCCTGTTTATTACATCACTGCAGTCATTTGAGCCAAGGCAGCAACACAGATTTGCCTTTTCCACCTGCAGCCTTGTATTTGAAAATTGCTGCCAAACAGCAGTGACACCATTATACAAAATGATTCATTGTGGTTACTGTGATTAAATCCTTCTCAGCCAGCACCAGGCTGCTAAAAAACCCACACAAAAATCTGTGCATCTGTGCATCTGTGCACATTATACTGGTTGGATATTACTTGTATCCTTCCAGTTTATATACTGGACAAACTATCAGATGTGTGGTGACATACTGGAAGAGCAGCTAACAAAGTTCACTATTATTCGAGACTGTTCCAACCAGTCCACTCTCTGTATCCTCATCCAAAAATACCTGTTGACTGAGGACAACAAATGCATGCAACTTCTTTTTAACTTGACTTTAACTGAAAGTGGCAATCTTAAAGATTTACATTAAAATAATCTATCTATCGCATAATGAGGTAACCGACTGGTGTAATGATGAAAGTATTGCATTATTTGCGTTGAGTATTTTTTTAAATTAAAGCAAGTATTTAAATAAAGATACAATTATTTATTTCCTTTTCATTTGAATTGTGTGTTTTTTGACAAATAACCACCATAGATGACAATTACAAAGTAAAAAGATAACATTTTCAAATTTTTGACAGTTGAATGCATTGAAAAAGGGGGACAATTGAAGTTTTGCATTGAATTCTGTATGGTTGAAATTTAGAAGCATTTACATTGACATTTAACAGAAAACAAATATACCGTGATACATACAGTTATCATGATGTCAATTTTAGGCCATACCGCCCGCCCTAATATAGATACCTCTGGGCATCTCTTAAAGTCATATTTATAATCTGATCCAATCTGTAACTCAAAACAGTGACAAGAGTCGAATCGTGGGTTTTGTGATCTGTTGCACCCCTACAGGAAATTTATTGATTTGTCAGTGAGCTTGACACTGACCACTATTGTTCATAAGAAGTGCGTCTTAAAAACAAGACAGCTGTCATTTTCTGCACTTTTTATTTATATAACTATTGCAGAGAGTAATGAAACGAGGAGCAGTCGCAGTGAGTTGTTAGATGAAGAGCTGCAAGCCACAGGCTGCACAGCTTCAACTTCTCAGCGGGGTAACCAACTACGTTCACTTTCGCTGTTCACTGACTCATGCCGTGTGCAGCATAAAATCAGATCACGGTTGCTCACAGAATGATGGAAAAAGGCCAATTATTACCGGACTTCTTTATTAAGAGGACACTAGTTTGTTTTTCTTACTTCAGTGTTACAGGACCTGTAATATTAAATCATATTTGCTGTTGCCACCAGTGGGGTGTTGCCAAAACAACTAGGACTGAAATTTTGAAGAATGCCACTTAAGGGAAATTTTAATAATTCAAGGATACAAATTCACTCTGGACACCTTTAGCACCAATTTTGGTGTCTTCACCTGGACCACCCAAATTTTCCATTACTAAGAAAATCATAAAACAATATGTTGTACATTATGGGGTTCGATGAGTATCAATAATAATTCATGCACACAGAAGGATTCACAGTTATATTTTTTGATTTATATGTAAATGTCTATCTCAGAAATGTTTTTTCAATGCACACAAAAATAGTTATCGAGACACATAAATGTAAACAAAATCCAAACATGAAAAAATGGCATTAACAGGGATATTTCTAATGGACACACATTTTTTTCTTTTTTTTTTTTAAATGAATGGCTATAGATAATTCCCTATGGAAAAAACCCCCCACATACAACTGCAGTGAAATTCGTACCTGACAACCAGTTCGTAGGTTTTACAGTTTGTATATAAATGTAACAACATCCAATGATGAAAGTCTGTAAGCATTGAAAATACATATACTTTTGGATTTCTATTATATTGTTTTAAATCAAGAATATTTTTGTGTGCATTTAAAAATAATTTTGAGGAGAGAGACATTTATATATGAATCATAAGCCTTCTGTGTGCATTGATTAATATTGAGACTGATCTGACCCCATATTCATTCCATTCAATTATTTTTGTCCTAATGTGATGTACAATGAATTTTGCAGCCTACAGGGCTCGTACCATGGGTTTAGGCTTTCGTCTTGATTAAATTAATGCAACCACCTCCTGTGGGCGTTCTCATTCTGCTCTTTGCACGTTATGCATGGTCTTAACGCTGCAAATTGTGTTTTTTTTTTTTTTTTTTTACTTGTTGGAACGGAAGCATCTATTTTCCCAGATTTCTGTCTCTCTTGGCTGTGAATGATTTTATTTGCCTCCCAAATGCCTGAACTATGACAACTTGTCAATGAAAATCAGCATCATGGCTGCTGACAAAATGACACTTTTCATTTAATTCACTGCCATGCTGGGGCACCGCTTCATATTTAATCACAGCCAGCCATGTTTTTTAATTGTACTGTGCTATTACGTGTACAGCCTTTTTGCCATCTTCATACAAACATCCTTTTTGAAGGCTCAGTTCGACTGGGCCTTGAGGCCTGAACCCAGATTTGTCCCTTGGATGAAACTTTATCTGTATATTATTACAGCTGACTCTTTGAAGGTCTTGACTGCAAATGTTACATGAAGAGGAGGAAGCAATACCAGCCACTCACTGCTCACTGTCCTCTTACAGTCATATCAGAGCTAGGCATATGTTTGCTCTTACTGCATGCACATAATGGGATATGAAATGCATATTAGGCCTAAGTCCTTTTTATGTGATGTACAATCTGAGATGCAGGTGTCTATAAAGATTGTAAGTCATCAAAGCAGAAGGTTTACACTGATATTTTTAGGAAATGCAACCAGCACACAGACCCACAGGCAAAAAACACATGCAAGGGGTCCACAAATAAAACTGAACATTGAAACATGAGCTTGACCCAATTCACCACCAGTTTACAGAGTGACAGAATGCATTGTCAAGGGTAAACTCTGTCAACTGCACCTACATTGAATTATGCAGGAAGTAGGCAGGGGATCATTATGTGACATCTGCGGTGCCACCAAGCGCTGGCAAAATTATAGCCCGGAGTACTGTGTGATTGGCACTTAATGAGCAAATGTGAGTGACAATGAGCCTTAGCCTGGGGGTAACAACAGCATGGGGCGGTGGTAGGTCATGAATCTGGAATAATGAAACTGTAAACGGTCTCCATCACTGGTATTGATTTCCCTTAGCCTCTATGTTTTATGTCCATGACGATCATCCGCCGACATTGTAGCCACTCACACAGAAAGCACTTGTAGGCACTATGCATGTAATAAAACAGAGAAAGGCACACAAGGATGAATAACCTATTCCGTCACTGATGGACTCTTTGAGCCCATCTCATACTATCTCATATGGGCCGAACAGACTTTATTAAACTAAGCTCATTTAATATTAAGGTGAACCTTGTGTGATCTTATACTGTGAAAGTCCTGAAAGAGGTTCTCTGTCATCACTTTCAGAAGGACAGAAAAAGGGTAGGTTTGCAGAAAATGACACCTTAGCAGAGGACTTGCACTTGACTCCTGCTCTGTTGTCTTATCAAGTCTTTCATTAGCATGCTGCTGCTCGAGCGCTTCATAAATTTAGCTGGTAATTCACAGGAAGCACCCCCACCCGCTGAGGCCTTCTCCTCCCCGTCCCCAGCCATTATGCAATTCCTCATGGCTGTGTGAATCTTCTCTACACCCACCTACCTCTCTGCCAGTCTAACTCCCCTCCTGTCTGCCACTCACATTTAATCGACAACAGCCTCCTCGTCTCCACACAGCTACTCTTACTTTTCATTTTATGCCTCTACTCGGCTTCAGCTTCTAAGCACGAGGATGGATGTTTACAGTAACAGGGCTGCCAGATTTAGATTTTATGTTTCATCATCGAATTAGTCGTGTCCCACATTTGCGTGATCCATTTTTTTCACTGAGTGATATTAACAGGGTGATATGATATTCTCATCATTACATTAAGGTTATATATGCATCATTACTAAGCTTTGAATAACTATAAAAGTGGATGCCTGCTGGTGAAAGATGGGGACATACTCTAGCTTCTCAAATGTGTGTTTCATTCATCAACATGAAAAACATCCCATTGTGAGACACAGATGGGATGCAGCATGGTCACATTTTAAAAAGCCAATGAATTTATCAAGCGGTATCTCTTCCTTCTATATTTCACTGGACTTAACTAAGTTTAATATTTTGTATAATATTTAGAAATACATGGCACCTTACCTAAAAACCCTATGAGTAACGTATGTTGCTTCAAACAGGAAAATTGTATTTAATGTAAGATGTGTAAGCAAGCTGGACATTCATAATTTAGTCTCATTTTAGCATGCTGGATGCTTTTGGTTGTGTGAGGTTTAAAGCCAGTTAAAATAAATGCCCAAATTACTCAAATGTGCTCGTTATACAACTTTTCAATTTTTAGGCAGGTATTTAAGGCATATTTTGAATTGCTTGAAAGTGGAAACTGGTACAGTAAGGACAGAGGAAAGAACAACATGACCAAGATAATGTGCCAAATTAGTAGCTATCTACTTGGCAAAACTTGAGCCAAGTGGGAGCTGCCACAGTGTCCTGAGGCATTCTATTGTTAGCCTTTGCATCCACCAAAACAGTCAAATGTCACTGACCTTCTGTACTGCTTCGCAAGCCAGATATTGACCTGAAGTCTGCCTACTGTACCGAAAATAATTGCATTCATTTTACTGGAATTTTTTTTTTGTTTTCTCTGTCATTTCTCTGAATAAAAATCTGTGTACAACATGATTTATCAGATGCATTATTCAAAAAATCCACAACGTTGTAATTCTCAAAGGATGTTATTCATTTTGAAACCACATCACCTTTGTTTTTTAGATGTCAACTCAAGATTCTTTTATTAAGTCGTATTATAATTCTTTTCTCCGTTTGAAGCTGAAATGCAGTGTTTCCCCTGAGATTTAAGGGAAGGTAATAGTTTAGAGATTTCAGTCTCTAAAGCGGTAATGGTGATTTCAGGTTTGCAAATGCTCTTAAGTAATTTCTGATACAAAAAACTGAGATTTTTGCTGGGGACATAAATCCATCCAAACAATGAGCATAGTTTATGAGGAATTATTTTGTGTCATTATAACTATACCTTTATTGATTATCTGCCTTTATTAAATAGTTCTGTTGGAATGGGTGTAATGTTGGTTGGTGGTAATACACCAGTAAAAAACACACCTCAAACTTCACCCTTCGGTGTTGTCAAACTGCTCTAAAATGCATTGCTGTTTCTCAACTTTATGAATTCATTTAACAATTCATAATGGATTTTTATTATTTATGATTCTGTGGCATGTTAAAAATGTTGTGGTGTGCCACAGATGGCCGCATGAAGGGGAAACACTGGAAATCCACAGAGCCAATCAATTCAATATGAGCCAAATGCTGTCTCTGATAACTTACAGTGGGCACCAAAATAAAGAGGATTCTCTGCTTTAATGGAAAAACGCATTGCACTAATAAGGCCATTTGTGGGAAAAAATACTACTAGTTTTAGCATGTCGGCAACCGAATAATCAATGATGAATTCTAGAGATGTCCGGTTCATGGCTCTCAATAAAACATTTTCAACATCCTCCCGAAGTGTGTGTGTGTGTGTGTGTGTGTGTGTGTGTGTGTGTGTGTGTGTGTGTGTGTGTGTGTGTGTGTGTGTGTGTGTGTGTGTGTGTGTGTGTGTGTGTGTGTGTGGTCAAAGAGGTTTAAAAGGAATTGATCACTTTCATCCTTTGGTTGTTACAGTTGTTGATTTGTCTTATACGTCCTAAAATTATGTTTCAGCTCCTTGATCCTAGATTTTTAACCAAAAATGTCAACCTAAGGCATAAAATTTAACGTATTGCCAAAGACGTTATAATACATTGTCATTGCACTATGGGTATCTGTACCAAATGATGTATCAATCCATTAGGGTAGACGTTGAGTTATTTTACAGGATAAGTTAAATATTTGGCTATAAGAAACTTCAGGGGATCACCAAAGTCAGTTGGATTAAACCTCTGAGGATCATGAAAGTTGTGGAGATATTTCTGTCTGGACCAAAGTAGTCATTTGATCAACAGACAGACAGTTCCCTAGATCAAAGCTGCAAGTGTGGCTACAAACAAACCAAGTCCCAATTTCTGTTAGAGATCCTGTAATCTCTTTATAGTACACACATGATGGAGTTACAACCTCCACTATCACAATATGCTTTTCCTCATTACGCTCTTTAACTGGAAGTACGTTATGATTCTAGCTTTTCTCATCACTCTTATTTCCTGGAGTTCACTGGCAAGTATAATCACTTGTGCACTCAGTGGAGATAAGCATCCAAGACACCAAATGACTCTCAGGGATTTCACAGTTTTTAATTGGATCCTATGGATAAAACAATTTGTTATCTCAGTTTTGGGGTGTTTGTGACTCTAGGCAACGACAGAGTGATCTGAGTTGATTTGAATGAGAGGAGCATTGTAGCTTTGCCACATTTTCCAAGCTTTTGCAAAAGTACGAATGACCATACATACTTGCCTACATACATAAATAGTTTAAGACTGAATATAAATAAAATTATACCATAAAACAAAACTGAATCTACCCAAAAAGTGACAGAAATGTCAATACATATCAGGAAAAAAAACGTTAAAAGTATCAAACAAGGAATTGAAGCATGTAAGGAGATATACACTGCTAAAACAATACACAAACACAATTAAAATATAGGAGAAAAAATTGAATGAACAATATTGAACATCTGTGAACTGTGAATACTGTGAACTGTGAACTAACCCTAAACTATTGAAATCACAGATGAAAAATAACTGAAAGTAAAGTAATAAATAAAAAGTAAAAAACATGAAAAAACAGTTTTTGCTCTTTATTGCTCGGTAACATTTCTGATATATTATTATTTGTTTTAAACCTTCAGGCGAACACTGACAAGTACATTCAGTGGTGCTAAAAGTTGTTGAAATATTAGGAGAAACGTAAAAAAATCCCAAATTTTGCCTTTCAGCCATATTTTCTTCCCCCCAGAAAACATGCTCATTGCAAACTATTAAACATTGTTAATGGTTGACTTGGGAGTGCTTATGGCAGATGTTCAGTGTTTATGTGGTGGCTCAGGGGTGTGAGTTGTCACTGCTGAAGGTCTTTCATTCAGTTAATGTGTAAGGAATCTACAGATCGACTTCATGCAAGCTAAAAACAAAACCCTCTGAAATGGCCTATTGATCCCTCCCTCCCTCCCCTCCTCTCTCCCTCCACCCCCCTCTCTCTTTTGTTTGTGTGTGTGTGTTGGGATAGCGTTACTAGGTACGCCTTACTGTCCTTGGTTGCGGAGTCCCACACACAATTCACACACATGCAAACATGCTCATGTATGGGTCCTCGAAGTGGGATCCGAACGCAGTGGGCTGTGAGGATGGGTAATGGAGGACAGTATGTGTCCTGGGATCATGGCGGATGGATCCTCCATTGCGAGGGCGATGAGACCTGAAGGGCGACAGGGAGATGGAGGCATTGAGGGAGAAAGCAGCCGCAGCCCAACGCTCTGTTAGGCGCCTAATGGAGAGACCGCAAGGAAGCAGCAAGCACCATAGGGCCCGCTGCTAACAGAGGAACGCTGGAGGAACACAAACCTCGCAGACAGGGGAAGAAAAGTCAAGCGGCAGGGGCTGCTGCAGGACTGGGTCATTTCTGATTGACAGAATCCTTTGGTTCTGCATTAGAAGAGTTCTTTGATGGTGTAACAAGGTGCTGCCCAGTGGCACAAAACAACCATAATGCATCTGTAGGAGATTGACTGATTTGTTGATCAATGCTAATGACATAACGATTACTTCTCCACATGTAAGTGGCTGGTTAAAGGTCAGGTTACTTATAATGAAGGCTATTTTTTTTAGCTACAGATGTATTCGCCCACAGTCATTTCAATATATGGATATTAGCTGCTTCGACTCTGGTCATTGTAGACAAACAACACCAAATAAGGTAAAAAACCTATTCAGCCACGATGTAGAATGAGAACATTTTTAACCATCCACCAACTAAGAAAGATTTGTGAAGTTTTACTTGCTCTTAGAATTCACTCCAGGGCTACTGAACAGACACAATCAATCCTGTTGGTGTTTCAGGCTGCAATTAAAAGCAAATTAGCTTTTAGGCTTTTATACCAGTGCTGCATCCTGCTTCTTAATTTGTTTGTCAGGTCACTACTTTCGTCATGGTTAGGAGATCCCTGATTTACAGGAATTAAAGCCTCACCCTAATGCTAATGGTAAAGCACCAATAGCACTAAAAGTGAGTAGTTATACAATGTAATGTGTTAAAACATCTGCCACTTTCAATTACTATTTCACTTTTGGAAGGACTGTATTTAAGTCAGGTTAGGTTGGATTTATTGGTGTTTTTTAGATCCATTTTTTTCTATGCAATAACATGGATTGCCTATCCCCAAATATTTATCTTCTGAGATGGAAAAATAATACACCGTATTCAGACACAGGGAATGCGTATGCAAAATTTCCTTTGATCCTTGAGTCTGGGACAAATACAGATGGTTGGAGCCATTTTTTCATTTTCTTCAATTTAAGAGGGAGACTGTATTTTCAGTTACAGCACACGACTCCGTCTACCTTGGACTGCTGATATCACGCTTAATTGGATCAAAGTCTTCCATTGCAACAAGACTAACAATTATTCTTCCTCAGTGGAGGAGCCATTTTAATGAGTTCCTTTTCAAACATCCTTACCTTGCTAGCAACTAATCAACATCATTGCTGTTTTCTGTACATAGAGAAGGCCTGGAAAAAAAACAGGGCTTCATATAAACGAAATAGCTTTGTTTTACAAAAAGATGAACATCAGGTAATTGTGTTCAATTCTCCCAAAAAGAAAAATGTACATCTTGCAATAAAAATGTTTTTCCCTCTGCTGTGTTAATTCAAGTTTATCATTCTACTTTGAGCTCATAAAGAGCTGTGCACCTTCACACACCTTTGAAATATTTCAAACACCTTCACTACACTTAGAAAGTTACCGGGGAACAATTGAAATGAATAATTGAAATAAAGGTACTACACTTGAATGACAGGATTAGAGCACGCTGGTTACATAAAGGGCTGTGAGTAGGTTGTTCAAGTGTGACCAGCACAGCAAAGTACCTTTCTGTACATTTCATACATAATAACGAGGTGAGGATGAGTACAGACTGCACATTTTGATGGTGATGCAGCAAGTCCCTGCAAATTCTACTGACTTGTGCACTCACGTATTTAATGTGGCTCTCAACTTGCAACATGTTCAAAACTATGATAGTCACTGACACACCAATTAAGGCAACACACTTTGAACAGGATTGAACAGCCTGCTATGTCTCCTTCTGTTTTCAAAATGCATTTATTTGTTTTGTAAAATGTATCATGACTACAACTATGACCAAACGACATTGCTTCCCAATTACAGCACCTTCATCCGTGGGAGGGACACTAAAGAGAGTATACAGCTCTTTCAAGAATGGTATGACAGTCTTGAAGTTAACAGAAATTCCTGTTTTGAAACTCATTTTCAGCTCATTACAGACATGAGTGTACTGGGAGGAATACTTAATCAATAAGGCCCAGCATATCTTCATATTTATTTAGATGGATATACCAGTCATTTACTTAATTTGGTGTAAAGTGTATTAATATCCCTAAGAGTATCAGCAATTTACAGCTGCTGGCAATGCACTGTATGAGCTATTACTTGTAAAATCTGCATGAAAAGATTACGAGCAGATATCCAAATTTAATTAATCTCAGTCTCCTCTATCATTGGCCTTTCCTCTGTTTCTATCTGGTGAGCACATGTATTCACAAATGGGAACAGGTTCTTTGAAAAGACACAGAGGGGGGAACTAGGTTAGAGAGCTGAAGCCCCAGAAGGACTGCACTCCACTCCACTCAATAAGAAAAGCCCTAAACGGATTTCTGTGAGGGAACTGCTCAGGGAGAACTGAACAGATTGATGGATACACGTTCTGCATGCTATTGCCGGTGGAACAGCAACACCAAAAGCTTCTCATCGACAATTACAGCAGAGAGAGCAGAGAGGGAGATAAGGCCAGGGGAGACGGTGCATTTCAGGAAGATATTAGGTTTGGGCAGGGGAAAAATATATCCACACAGCCTTATTCAGTCTGTTTCCAGCACACTGTGTCGAGGATCCTTGGCAGTATTACACGAGTGTGTGCAATTCAAATCCTCTCATTGTATTTCTGCAGATTCAATACGTTTCAAGGTCACTCATAGACACCTGTAATTGATTATTGCATGCAAGCAGCACACCAGCCCGATAAGCTCCTTTCACCATTTTAACACTGAGCCTATTTGACAAAGACTGTGTTCATCTCCACTGTTGAATTGTGACAAAGGAGGTTTTGCCCATTAATAGGCGGAAGCAATATGATGACAGATCTTTACAGTGCCATCTCAAGACACAGATAATGCAACACGCAGATACGATTGCGCAGGCATTTCGGCCTCTAAAGCAACATTGTACATCAACCATTCAGTATGGTCGCTCAAGCGTTGTGTGACACAAAGCATGTGGGCATTTTGCAGGTTGGAGGAGAAATGGTTCTGATGCCATGAGGGTCTTTAGGAGAAAGTGACATGTTGGATCAGGAACAGAAACAGATTCACTTCTTTTCTTCAGGCGTATGAAAGGCATAAGCATAAAATAAAGGTATCTTAACGACTTTGCTAAACTTTGTAATATGACCGTGCGGACCACAATCACTGTAGGAGAATAGGCTGTGAGTCGAGCCTCCTCACGATTCAAAGGGACATGGGGTTACAACAACACATCACAGGTACTATCCAATGCATACGGCGAAGAGAAGAATAACATCAGTTTCTCGCGGGCTTTGATAAGAACTCTCCCTCCTTTCTCCCCTCCACCACTATTACTGTCTCTCACACAGCGGGAAGCGTGTGGCTTGGCACAACTATCGAAGTCTCACTTGGACACGCGGCAAAGGGAAGGGTTGCAGGTGTTGATTAGACGTCAGCTTCACTTTGGGAATTTAAGTTGCCGTGCGAACAGGCCATTCTTGATTTTCAAGGGCACGGGATGCATTTGAGAGATTGCCAAAGGCTTGCCTTCATGCTGCAGCTGACACTGAAAACAACCAAGAGAATAGTGATACGGTAGTTTTCATGTCGGCTTTTTGAACACCAAGAAAAAGTTGTAAAAGAACTCAGGCATTTTGTGTAATACTAATGCACAGAATCTTAAAATAAGGGGGCTAAAATTAATAAATAATTAAGCTGTGTTCTTTAAAATGAACTTCTTTTTAACAGATTAAGTGTTATTGGCTTAATCTTGCAGCTGTTTTATTCGCCGATAATTATTTTTGAAAGTTTGACAACAAGGTGCGGTATCAAAGCAAAATTGCAGCTTTTAACAACCAGTTAGACAAAGTAAAAACACTTAGAAATTCAAATTCATATAATCACCTTTGAATACTGGGTTAAATGGAATATGCAGAAAGAATAGAAATGATCAGGTTTTCCTTTTTTTTCTTTTTTTAAATATTCAATTGGCTGTAGGCAGTTGTACCTGGTGAGGACCACAGAAAATCACTTGAACATGAACCTTCACTTTCTACAATTTGCTGCGGGACTGGAGCCCAGCCTATCATTCACTGTGTTAAAACAATCCTCAAATGTGTGTGTGTGCAATGTGTGTGTGCGTATGGAAGATAGTCTATTATTCATTGAAATTACAGTTATTTTTCATATTCTGGCAATTCTTTCTCTCTGGAGGAGAGAGGCCATGTGATAGCAGCGCTCCTCTGCTTATCAACATGATGCGCTACAGGGCTGACAGAGCTCAAGGCCAGGAGTGGTGAATGAGTTTATGTGTGTGTGTGTGTGTGTTGCTGTGTGGGTGTGTGTCCATGTATGCACAGTTTTTCTTTTGAGCAAATAGTGTGCATACTTAAATGAAAAAACACAGTCTTGCAACTGAGGAACATCACCTAAATGATAGAGAATGCCAGTCACTAGAGCATTTTCATTGTTCATGCTGTTGATCTGAATGAATGGAACACAGATATAAAGGGCCTTATTTTTCACAAAACTGCACACAGCGTAGCACAACTGTCATTGCTACTCTCAGACCGATGCAGTGTCATTTTCATGCCCAGCTCTCAAGTTTGGAAGGAGCAAATGTACTTGCGCCCATCTGTTTGCCCATCTGTGCGCCCATGGGCGTGTTGGTCTTAAAATGAGGTGTGGTTAGGCTTTGCTTTCTTGAGGCAGTAGAAAGGTATTGCGCCAACAAAAATCTGGTCTAAAGTCAATGGCTTAGTATTTTCCTGCTATTTAAAGGGCACATTATTTAGCTAGTAAGATGCAGAATGTTTTCCTTATGTCATGGAAAACTAATAATTCTCATCCATGTCCATAAGCATTGTTTTTACGCCTTGTGTTGACGGTGCACACATGCCTCTCCGCTCATCGGCTAGCTGCATAGCATTGTTGCTGACTAGTATGATCCAAACATTTCCAATGACCAAAATTTATTGAAAAAAGATGGATGCTATCATTTCATAAATCACATCATGTTTTTATCTAACGAAATATTCAGTTTCAATCCATATTTGTTTGCTTTAAGCCTTTAAAAATATGCTACAACTAAAACACCCTATGATTAATTCAGACACTTAATATAACCCCTCAAACCTGACCCACCAGATGGTTTGTTACAAAGAGCCTTCTGAGAAGCAATCATTAGAAACTGCTTGGAAAATGGCAGCCACTTTAGAAAAATCTTTCAAACTCTTGCTTCAGCAAGGTTGCGAAAGGAGTGAAAACATCTGGTCCATAGTGAAAGGCCTTTGTTTCCATTCTTTGCTCTATTTATAATGAAGAACAACACTCCGGTTCGGAAATAACTGATGCTATTGCAGCATCTACAATAACCTCATTACAAGCCTTCTCTGTAGTTTCGAACAAACTCTTTTGTCCCTTGTACCTTACTTTTGGCCCAGATTATGCACCATTTACCTAGCAAAAGCAGTGTAGGACACGCCTTAAATACACATTAGCCCATGCACCATAGATAGCTTAAATAGGGCCCTAACTGTTTCTCGTCCTGGAGCCCTGGTAAATTAGTGCTGACTGAATCCTCCTTACAGGCCAGATCCATTTTTGGAGGCAGCAATATTATTAGACGTTGGCCATGTCCTAAGTCCCTGCATTGCAACCGGTTTAGGAGAAATGTAGGTCATCATAGAAAAAAAACACCTTCAAGCCCCCCTCCAGCTCAAATCCAACTGACATCTGTGTGGTAAGAGAAGTCTTGGGCTGCACATTAATCCTTCCGGTCATACTGAGTTTCAAATTCCATCTCCGTTTTCTCATTATAGGTTTTGGAGATACTGAGACCCCATATTGGTCAAGAGATAGTTCAGCTAATCTGATAGGGTTCTGTAGTAAGGCCTGTCGAAACCAATGATCCTGGATCCATGGGTTAGGGATATTAACAGCACAGAGCAGGTGGTGAAAACTCAAGAGGTAAGACAGAGGGCTAAGGCCAATCATGGTGAATTCTGACCCCGCAGATTGTTATATGTTTGGATAACCAAGAAATGCATATCTGAAAGAGTTATTGCTGTCAACTTTGCATTTCATGTCATTGTGATGAAGTTGCAATCTTTTCCTTGTGCCTTTTCTTGATAATACAAAATTGTTATATATTTTAAATGTTTAAATGTTTAGTAAAAATCCCAGTAATTGTATATCTGTGTGACTATAATCTAATTCCATCTCATAACAGACTAAAATCCTTCTCATTGGGGTTAGCAGTAAGATCAATAGAAAATAGGTTTGGATGTGAATTCATCAACATATCCAGTAGGCTGCTGTCTTCTGACACTCTACAGCCTTGCAACAACATAGGCCTGAAAGTAATGTGTTAGGACTAAACCCAAGCATAAAACAGTGACTAATAATATGCTCTCTCGCCATCGATGTGAGAATGAGCAAGGTTGGTTGATGGGAGCCTGTGTACTGCTCACATAACGACATTGTTGTGGAGTCAATAAACTACTGATTCAGAGAACAATCGGCATTCTTCTGGTGTTCAGAGTGCAGGGAATGTCTCCACATACACCAGGCGCCACAACTATGGTCTACCGAGAAATAAACAGAGCTTTCCCTGGCGGCGAAAGGCTTAATCAACATTGTGTGAACTTGTTTGGCAGGGGCTTAAATGTAACGGACGTTCATTTATATGCAGAAGTCCCTCACTCTAGCTTTAACATTTTTCCAGGCATCACCACAGGCAATTTACCACACACAAGCACAAACACACACTCGTAAGAGCTTAGCTTCATCTGTGTGCATGCAGTAGATCTGGATGTACATACACACACAGCTGTGGGAAAATGACCTTGGAAAGCTGGTCTAAAGCTCTTGTTTCACAACTGTTCATTATTTAAACTTCATGTTGCTGTTGCTCAATTTCCTTTTGTTTTTTGGAAACATTACACGTCTCTAAAGTGCTTTCTTTGTACCCTCATTTGTTTTTATATTCTCTTGGACTCTCAAGTTGTTGGCTCTATGAATGGTTTCTCTTTTCTCTTCCCCTGTTCAAGCTGTTCAAGGCTAATCTCCAGCAGTGTTCTGACCCATTTGGACTGTCATCATGTTAGGCAAATTTAAGGAGAGACATGATGCACATCAGTGGGATGTTGAGCCAAGGTTGACGGGCCAAATGTCTCCCAAAATAATTCGCCCGGAATGACAAGTAAAAGATCTAGGTTTTCAGCTGGAGTTGATTTAAGTTATGTCCCAGGCTGTAAGAGGCAGAAAGTTGTGTATCACAGTTGGCAATTTGGCACTGTGCTACTGGGTACTAGACCTTGCCGTGGACCTGTGTGGGCAGATGTGCTGCTCTGATTTGGCTGTAGGCTCACAGTGGGAACGCAGTCTGCAGGGTGGAGATTGAACATGGAAACAGATCAGAGATATCTCTGTGTTTATCATGCAGATACTTCGGAGGAATGTATAAAATTTGAGAAACCATGTTCAGATCAATTTTGTTTAAGAAAACAGAGGTGATTGGAGATTGTATTATTTTTGTTTAAGCATTTTATCATTCACAATAATGTATTGTATGTAAAATGTAGAATTGATAGAATGGGAATAATGTGTTCATTCACTGTATGTTTCATCCCTGATTTTATTTAATAACTGACAAAATATAAAATTCAAGTATACTTTATAGTCAAATTACTTTCTTCAATTAAAGTAATTAGTAAATTGCAATTGATTTTATTTCTAATGGAAGAAAAATAACCCCTTGCAATAAGACACACTTAATTATGATTACTCTCTTTTCACTTGTCTTTAACAAAGCCTGTTCCAAATTATTCCCAACCTTCCACTGATGTTCTCTTTTAATGTTCTTTAGCGACTGAGCAGATGCACTCATATCGATGCTTGAAAAATGGTACTGTCTTCCTTATAATTTAAATCATACATGTCTAAGTCCTCATACAAAAAGCTTGACCTGTTTGTGATGTGCTGAGTGAAGTCAATATCATCAAAGCCGTCTTATCTCCAAGAGGATAGCTTGCTGATTAAAGGTGGCTTTTAAGGCAATCCTATGCTGACATTCACCTGTATAGAAGGCTTATATAGTGGACATACACACATACACGCTCCACACACACACACACACACACACACACACACACACACACACACACACACACACACACACACACACACACACACACACACACACACACACACACACACACACACACAGTGTTAAGACCTAGAGGTCCTTGGTTTAGACCCGGACCATGGGCACACATTGAACTGCAATCCATGGCTACAAGCCTGGCACGCTTAAGTGCACAGCTATGGATTAGCGGTTAGCCCAGCAGTACCCCTTGATTATGCACTTTGTGGTGACAACCTGAGCACGACTCCATTGTAATTGACCTCCTGTTAAACCAAGCAAGCTCACACTTTCCAATAATGGTGCCTTGAATAAACCTTTAGGTTCTTTACCTGATGCATGGCCACAGTGCATTCAACTCTTTACTTACCAGTCAGAGACGGACTCCCTGCTCCCCAGACTTTATTATCACTACATTGGCAATTATCTCACCATGTTCACAGGTGATTCAGCATGAGTTCAATTATCCTCTGGTAGAATGCAGTTACATTAGTTCATAGCCTCTGGTCTCTTTTTAGTTCCCAGGCTACAGTAATGACAAACTCAAACAGACTCTGAATCACATTTCAAACAAGAAAAAAGATTGTTATAAGGGGTAGTGGGGTGGCTGTGGCACACAAGGTAGAGCGCTTGTCCCGCAACCACAAGGTTGGTGGTTCGAACCCCTCTACAGTCAACATGCCGAGGTGTCCTTGAGCAAGACACCTAACCCCAAGTTGCTCCCCCACTGCTCCTCCGGGATGGGTTAAATGCAGAGAATTGTAATTTCCCCATTGTGGGACTAATAAAGGATTGATTATTATTATAGTGGTACAATAGAATACAATATTTATTAATCGGCTCGAAGTTTTCATATAACAACTCATGCCACCTTGCCAGAAACAAAATCAAACTCGCCAAACTGTCTGCCCGCTTAGCAGCAGCTGAGTGTTGGCGATGTACTCGGTAGTGTGTGTACTGGTGGTTCCATTAGCTGTTAGCTGTTAGCCAAACTCACCGTCCTAAATAATAATTAAGCCTTTATTCGTCCCACAATGGGGAAATTACAATTCTCTGCATTTAACCTATCCCGGAGGAGCAGTGGGCTGCTAAGAAGCGCCCGGGGAGCAACTGGGGGTTAGGTGTCTCGCTCAAGGACACCTCGGCATGTTGACTGTACAGGGGTTCGACGGGACGAGCGCTCTACCTGGTGTGCCACAGCCGCCCAACACGCCTAAACACTAAAAGAGACCATTCTCAGCTGTGTAAAGAGTAGTGAGTGAGGAATCAGCAAGCAGTCAATGGTAGTGTTAAAAAGGCAATAAAAGGTGTAAGAAAGTGTGAGTCATTGCAACCACGGGGGTTCTTGAGCATGCAGCCATAACTCGCCACCCGAAGTTTCATAAAGTTTGCTGCAGCAGAATGCAAGAAGAGCCGTGGACAGAAACGGAGAGATAGAAACACAAGAGTAGAAATACATCTCAATATCGGATTTAAAACCAAAGGATCTCTCTCTTATTTAAGACTTGCTAATTGTTTCTTTTTTCAAGCCTGATTTTAAAAACTGACAACAAAGTGATGACATGCTTTGAATTTGTAAATGTTTTTGTCATTGATACTACTATTATTTGGTGACTGAGGAATGATGGGCATTGTTCTCCATCACCTATTACAACAATGAAGCCTGAAATAACAGAACCATTGTTCAGTCAAGGAGCTGTCTTTCAAATTTACATGATCCCTTTTATTGTGTCCATGTCTTGTCTTTAACACTTTTGACAACATGGTTCATTATTGAAATGCTGTATGACAGCCAACTTTAACATGAGTCAAAGGTGTCGAGACTAATGGCGTCTCGACACCTTTGACCAGTTGTACCGGGGACGATTGAAAATGTGTTTGGTTTGATCAGATTTCCCAAACACAAGGATTTTTTGTATTTATGTACAAGTATTGCTAAGCAAATGACAAACTGAACCGAGTGCTATCTATAAGAGAGCACGTCTTCCCGATTAATTACTAGTGGAACTATCACCGCGAGAAGAGCAACTTAGTAATTAGCAGCCGGTGGGTAGCTAACAACTAATGGAGCCAATGAAGCTAACAGAGCTAAAAACTAACGGAGCTTGCAGCTAACTCAGATATAATATTGATTATCTTTGGTTAAATCCGTAAATCCTGTCTCTTCTATTGTGGCTTTAATTCTTTAGGGATTCATTCATTCATTCATCTTCCGTAACTGCCTATCCAGTTAAGGGTCGCTGGGGTGCTGGAGCCGATCTCATGCTGTCATTGGGCGAAGGCAGGGTTCACCCTGGACAGGTCGCCAGGGCAGGGCCGATATATATATAGACATACAACCATTCACACTCACATCCACACCTAGGGACAATTTAGAGTCATCAATTAACCTAAGGTGCATGTCTTTGGACTGTGGGAGGAAGCCGGAGAACTACACACAGAAGGCCGTCCAGCCCGGGAATTGAATCCGGTCTCCTCTTGCTGTGAGGCGACAGTGCTAACCACTACACCACCGTGCAGCCTCTTTTGGGATTGCAGAAGAAATATCATCTTTTATTTCCTCAACATATTAATTGTGTGTCATGAGTCAGTTCATTTTTGTTCATTTATATCGTGATTCATAGCACTAAAAGCTGGTTTGGACTCTGAAGAAAGGCAAGAAATAAAGTTTCATTGGTCCAGAGCTAGGTTCTACGCTTAGGCTTGTTAGCAAAAATAATGCTGAACATTTTGAAGTATTTCTTTGCCCTTATAAATCACCACATAATTCCAATAAATGGGTGTGATTTCCATTCATGGGAACTGGATCAGGTTACAAGATTGGAAACTTCAATATTATGGGTCTAATCAAGGATAGCTATTCATACTCGACATCTTGAGTCGTTACAGATGCAGATTTTTTAAATGTCATGTAATAGCAGATTACATTTAGGTTCATTATTCTCACATGAGGTGTTAACTATAAGTTATATCTGAAATTCTACCGTAAAGCCTTCTGCAAATATGGCAGCCACCAATGAGCAATCAAGATGCCTGTTTGTGAAGTGATTACAATCATCCCGCTATTCCCTGCATACAAATCCATGTCAAAAGAATTTAGATCTTTGGCCGTCATTGGAGAGAGGTTCCTGTGGTGTGTGTTGCTCATCTGTGTGATTGATGATAGGGCCTTGCTCTCTGTGGTCTATGACGGGGCCTCAGTGGACTAGTCCCATAGCAACTACTCAAATGTGACAAGCAGACCAAACTGGCCGACACTGGCCAAGGTGAGAGCAGGACAGATGGGAACCCTCTCTCCGGAGTATCTGCCAGAAAGCAGAACCAAACAAACTGCTTAAAGATTCACTTTAGATTCCCCTCCCTTCCCGTCTCGCAGGCATGGCCCTCCTCCGGCTCCTCCAACAGGTCTGTTTCATTTACGTTTTGACAGTGGTGTTCTTCCCGCTCCCTTGTTACACTGAGCCCCAGGTCTTCAAGGTTAATCAGTCTGGTTGGTTGTATATGCCAGGATGCAGCTGTAATCTCATGGACTTGTCAATATATCACAACAAGAATGTTAGGGAAAGCAGGAGCGCAGCCTCTCTCAATAACCCAGGACAGCGCACTGATAATGCGTTTAGACAGACAACGCTCCCCTTTGATTTGCTGTCAAATTTTACAACAATGGAGAGGGGTGCGGGTGGATCTCATGTGAGTCACCTGAGGGGACGACAATGCTCACACCACCAGTCAACCAGGCCCGGCTCCTCCTCTTCACGGCTGAATGGCATCCTAAACATGGCTGTGCTGACCTTGCGAGCAGCCATTAAACACCTGGAGGAATTCTCCCCATCTAATTACATTTGCCACTGCCAGCCCTTCAGTGAAAACAGGGACTGTTCCCCATAGTGGTGTTTTTATAGAAAGTGAACAGTGTCAAGTCTTAAGTTCATTTCTAATTATTCCGTGATAAATTTTAGTCAACGCACAGTATTTGGATGCATCTATATTTTATAGGATAACAATCCTTTGCAATTACAATGGCATGGATAGTGTTTATCTGATGTAATAATAAAAATGTTTAATCTGGTCAATATTATATACAGATTCAACAAACAAAAAAATATCGAACAATTATTTTAATTGATGATGAATCTGTTTAATTTCTCAATTAGTCATGGTTTATAGAATGTGATGAAATAGTAAAAAGATTCCCATAACAACTCTCTAGAACCTTAAGATGATAGTCTTCAAATTGCCTTTTTTGTCTGACCAACAGTTCAAAACCTTAAGATTCTCCACTCAATATCACATAAAACAATTAAAAGCAAAACATCCTCACAATTGAAAAGCTGGAACTAAGACGTTATCATTTTTGTTTGAACAATGACGAATGAGATAAAAATAGCTTCTGATGAGTTTCCCCAAATACATACAGTAGGATAAAAAAGAAGGTGTTGCAGAAGGTATATATATATTTATTTTCTAATGTATTAATTTTCTAACTATTCATTTTAGATTAGTAAAATCTGAATTTATCCTAGCTTCTACAGTTGGGGCATGTTATTCAAATGCACCAAATCAAACATGAAAGAATCGAATTTGAAAATTGATGTGGATCTAACCACACTCAATATTTGTCTCTTTGATTACACAAAGCTGAAGACGGTGTTCATCTGGAGCCATGCTGAAAAAAACTTCAGTGGGTCTGACAGTGGTGGAGCAATTCCAAATAGGCCTCATGGTTCAGTGAATGAAAGGCGTCAGTAATAGCACTTCATTGTAGAAAGCCAGGATGCTGAGTACAATGAGGTTGGTGGGGGAGGGTGGTGGTATTTTGATATCATTGAAAAGCTCAACCATGACTTCTCAAAGCAATTACTATACTGTCATTGTTGAAAAAAAATGGAGTGTCAAAGTCAGATCACAAAAAATATTGCAATTATACCCAGACCTGACAGGAATTAGAATACCTTCTATTGTTAACACCCAAGTTGACCAAAGCCTTATGCATCCCAAAGCACAGTCACATACAATTTTTCAAGATGAGCAAAAACTCCTCAAAATGAGAATGTTACGGTCCTCTGCCATAAAAGAATTGTGACAGAATAACACAAGCTGGACAGTTTTCAATTGAATGTCACTTTCTGGAATTAGAATAGGCTTGTTAAACCAATCTGGTTATGGTTTAGGTTAGGTTTAGGGAACTTAACCTTTGCTTAAAAAAAGAATTCAACACTTAACCCCTTTTTTTAATAATTCAATCTGTACAGTCACTTGATTACACTATCAATTAATCCAGCCCCCCTTTATATTTGTCATTAAAACAAGACTCATATTTTTGTTTAAGTTTGAATGTATCTTTGGAATGTCTGATGAGGGCGTGTTGAGGCTGTAATTGGGGGATATATTGCTCTTTAAGTTGAGCCATTTAATTTAGATGAAAGCATGATTTTGGTCAGCTGTAAATCTCACCATGTAAAAATCATAGCCTAAAAATTATAAATAAAATAAATTTAATATGTAACAGATTTTTTTGCATGGGGTAGGAACTGGACCTCTTGCCAGAGTTGGAGTTATGCAAACTACTGGGGGCGGATGAATAAAATAATCCTCAGTATATTGTAACGTTATCTAATGCAGCATCCCTGAAATAAGCTCTACATTTTGTAAAGCTTATAATGTTCGGTGTGTGTTGAAATTGAGTCATAGAAATTTTGATTCAACCCAGGATTTGTTGAAGCTACAGTATAGTTTGTGTTGGTATTGTATAAGATTGCATTACATAGTGATATTTCTCCCTCGCCTACATTCACCACCAATCCACTGCACTTATCACCTTTACTTTGTTGCGGCGCGATGTCAAACATCTAACTGTTTCTCGTTGTCTGCTCATTTTTCATGCATATATTTGCATTTAAGATAGCTTGTTGATTTCATGTAATTTTGGAAGCCCAGGCTCAAATCACCCAGGGAGGTACTGGTAGACTTGACTGTGTGTGAACAAGCGATGAGCACGATTTGATAAAAAAGTGTTATTTGTAAACACATCGACTATTTAAAACTCTACTTGGCAAGAGCAACAAGATAAAGTAATCAGGCATGTTGGCTATTTCCTCCCATAGGGACTGAAAAAAAGTCTTTAATCTAGAGAAAGCTAACAACAAAAATGTGGATATCATTTGTTGTAGTAAACATAAGCTCGCTCCCAGACACATTTCTAGTTCCCCAAATTTAGCTATTGCCATTTACCTTCCATCCACCAGATGCTCTCTGACTTTCTTTCCTTTCAATTCAATTCAATTCAGTTTATTTTGTATAGCCCAGAATCACAAATTACAAATTTGCCTCAGAGGGCTTTACAATCTGTGCACATGCGACATCCTCTGTCCTTCCCTCACATCGGCACAGGAAAAACTCCCCTAAAAAAACCCTTTAACAGGGAGAAAAAAGGAAGAAACCTATGGGAGAACGACAGAGGAGGGATCCTTCTCCCAGGATGGACAGAATGCAATAGATGTCATGTGTACAGAATGAGCAGCATAACCTTTCTCACCATGTGACTGCCACACCCATTAACACACCTGTTCTCACTTCCCCCATCAGCTCGGCCTGGCCTGCATCTCATTCCCACGTCAGCCACTCTGCAAATATACTGGTCCAATTCCTTTTTTCCTTTGTGTGATCATCATAGTTCAGTGCTGTGTTCTATCTGCCTGTTACCTACCTACCTACCTACCTACCTACCTACCTACCTACCTACCTACCTACCTACCTACCTACCTACCTACCTACCTACCTACCTACCTACCTACCTACCTACCTACCTACCTGACTACCTACCTACCTACCTACCTACCTACCTACCTACCTACCTACCTACCTACCTGACTACCTACCTACCTACCTACCTACCTACCTACCTACCTACCTACCTACCTACCTACTACCCTACCTACCTACCTACCTACCTACCTACCTACCTACCTACCTACCTACCCTAGCTACCTGACCTACCTACCTACCTGACTACCTACTACCTACCTACCTGACTACCTACCTACCTACCTACCTACCTACCTACCTACCTACCTACCTACCTGACTACCTGCCTACCTGACTACCTACCTACCTACCTACCTACCTGACTACCTACCTACCTACCTACCTACCTACCTACCTGACTACCTACCTACCTACCTACCTGACTACCTGACTACCTACCTACCTACCTACCTACCTGACTACCTACCTACCTACCTGACTTACTGTCACAACAATTTACAATTAATAATTGAACCACAGGAGTCTGCCTGTTTCGTCAGCGTTGGGGTCCCTGCACCCTACACTCATCAGCATGATCAGGCTTGTAGTATGCAGTATACAAATTGTAAATGTCCTTTAATACTTTGGCCAGAGAATTACTCATTCATCACACGTATGTCCTCTGCTACTTTATGTGTTTTTTTGGTTTTGTAGTTCACCAATGATCACCCCTGATTCAAGGCCTCTTCACACTGAAACAAAAAAACATAGCAAAATATGGAAAATTCATCTACTTTCCATTTTCAAACCTTTCAAACCAAGGCCGACACGAATATTCGCGAAGATCACAGAAAATGAAAGGTTTGCACAGTCCCACAAACTTCAACTCATTTAACCAACACTCTACACTCTCTAGACACTCTACACACTGTAGACAGGGTTTATTCCAAAAACCATGTCTTCATTGTTTTATTGATTGGCTTGTTTTTTTTTGCATCTGAAATTCTCAGAAATTGACACAGCTGCAGAGAAAGTAAAAAAAACCCACTAAAATACGAATGTTTTGGATTTGGTGTGGTATTTCATAGACATAGATGGTATGAATTTTGAAAAGGGAGTTGATTTATAAGCACAAATTATTCGCTTTGGTCTGAAAAGCTGACCTGAATCCTACCCAGCGGCTGCAGCAACCCAACCAGGAGCCCTAAAGCAAGTGTGTGCGATGTTTCAGTTATTTTTGGCAGAGGAGCGTTATAGCCCGAAAAGGCTTTTAATCTTAAAAGTCTGAGGGTCTTAGGCAGCCTGTTGTGATGAACAAAAGTTTAAATCTGCGAAAGCATTAGTTGTTAAAAGATTACACTTTAAAACCATAAAATGAAAACATTAACAGAGGAACTTAAATGTCCCCCATTTGTCTTTGTGTTGTAGGAAGGTTAAAAATGTGTATCAAGCTCAAGCCTTGGGGAAAAAGTGAGCTCATGAAAGAAAGTAACCTCATGAAAAATTTGAACAAAAATTTAACACAGTATATCAAACATTTATTGTTAACTGTAAACCCAATTAAAGGATCATAGAAATATAAAGCCAGCTAGCATTGATTCTTCTAAGTGTTCGTCTCGTGGCTGCACACTTACTAATGGCATGGGATACATTGATTATTATTCATTGTAATATATCGCTATAGCCAAAGGAGAGAAAAGGACATAAATCACAGCAGTAATGCAATAATATGGCAATGTCTAAACACAAATGGCAACACTGGAGAAAAATGTGATATTTGACTTATGACAGTGAATTTGTCCTAAAGTCAGAATGACTCATGTGATTTGGAGTTATTCACCCTCTAAGGAGTCTACCAAAGGCGATATGACCAATTCACTTGCAATTTGGAGTTACTGATGCATTGATGTAAAATGGTATTTTCCCTGAAGATAGGCCTTCATCATACCTCAGTCTCTACAGAAAGAGGATGAATAATGAGGATGGATGAGGAGCTGTGCCCTTACTTGGTCTTTCCTCCCGACTATTGTTACTATTAGTCCACACATAATAACTTATCACTGAAAAAACATCCAAGTTTTGTTCTTCACTATAGTATTTTTATATAATTATTGAAACAGCAGAGCACATCCCTTTGCTTTAAGTGGACTAGATGCACATGAACATGCTTCTGGTTGTCATCAACTTGTTGTTTGTTTTTTCCCTGATAGGGCTAGGAAGACAATACAAGCTTCTCAACTTTTGTGGATGTAAACAGTTCACTGGTTGACATGAGCAAAGCCCTGTGGGTTTTAAGTTCAGTGTTCACAGACTGTGCTTTCTGCCAGTTCCACCACTTTATAGCATCCCAACTGGACAAGCACTCTGACCCTTAAGTTGACCCTAAAGTCATCTAACTTCTTCTGTGCTTTCAAGAAAACAGAGTTATTTCCTAATTGTTGTCTAGATCTTGGTCAGTGTGCAGATGTTGACAGCTTCAAATACAATGTGCTTGTGCTTAATTACATGCACAATAAGGTTAATCCTCCTAAATTAAGGTTAATCCACCAGGAATACATGCTGCACATTTATTCCAAACATAAATATTGACATCTTGCTAAATGCATTGCAATTTTGAAAAATAAAAACTTTGCGATGCAGAGTTAACTTCCATGCTAATGAGGTGCAAATTTTATAATACAAAATCTTGACCTTTATTGAAATTGGCACATTACCATGTGTTGATGGCAACCATCCAAAACAGGACCTGATGTTACATTGATAAATACTTGGTATGAAAGCTGAAATTGTTCTGAAAGAAAATGGGTTACGAAGTGAGAGAGAAAATCACAAAGCTTTAGGTTGCTTGTATAACTCTCAGAATGCTCAAAGAACAGTTCAGCACTTTTATAAAGTCTTGTTTCTTGAGGCCAGATTGTGTTTGTGAGTGAAGGCTTCCAGGTGTCATGAAGGCTGAATGGACCAGTGGCTTTGTGCAATGACATGGTAGCCATTTCATGGCACTCCCCAGTGGTCAATGACTCTCTTTTTCATCATTGTTCCACGCCATTGTGCAGCTTTTTATGGGCCCAGCTGCCACCTGTCCTCCATACAGTGTTATCCAGCATGTGAATAGAATTTTTACTCTGTTAGAGCTACAAATGACAAGCTTTTGACAAGCTATTTGAAACACAACACTCTCAACACGCAACAACTTTAAAGAGAGGCCCCTTTCACACATAAATCCTGCTATATTAATGGGATAACCTTTCAGGCATTGCTGATTATTTTAACTTTAAACACATGCACTTCATTAATGAACATTTCCATTTTGGAACTCTTCCCAGATGCCATGGCAATAATAGAGTAGATGGGACAAGGGACGGTCCAGCAGATGACGGTAATGCAAAACTGAGGCATGTACGTTTTTTCAGGAACATGACAGACAACGACCTGTATTTGTTTGGTGCCAGGTTGTTGTTATGTATTTAATATTAACAAAAATTGCCGGTCAGTTATCAAATCACTTGTAAAAAGCATTTGGCGGATTGCTAAACCATAAAATAGTCGTAGATTCAGATTCTTGCAATTGGTTCGCTCCCTTCAACAGAAAGTGTCTTCTGTCAGATGGACGTAACCCTTTATGTTCTTGTCCCTGCATTGCTACTGCTTTCATTCACAAAACATATTGTGGCAGGCCTCAAGAATTCCCTGAACATCAATCCCTGCTCCCATTCACACATGACCCCACGCAGGAAATGTTCCTTAACATTTCAGTGACTGTATCTGTGAAGAGACTATAGCCTCCTCTTTTGTATGACATCAGTAACAGGCAGTTACAGTTATATTTGGCTTATCTGTTGTAGCAGATTGACTCAGAAAAAAGGCAGTTTCTTACTTCTTGAGTGGTATTCCTCCAGCTCAGCCATTAGCTTGCTGATAATTGAATGCAGAACGAGCCACTGTCCTCAGCACCCTCCCTGTGTGCAAGCACATAGTGCCTGCATATTAACTGCTGAGTCAAATCAGACATTTACAGAAAAGGGCAAGACATTTGTATTAATGGCTAATTGACACCACATTAGTTTCATGCATAATATATCACCAACACAGTCAATAATCACTTATCTGTGCTGAAGTTCAGCACTGGAAAATTAAGGGTTTAAAATTGTATTCTCTGAAATTTGGAATCAGTTTTTGTTGCTAGCCCCAGGGTTGCTCTGTGACTGTCTGAAATGGTTATGGTCTTTTTGAATATTTGTTACATTTTTTATATTATCTGGAGATATCCACTGTGATTATAATACTGTATCTCTGTTATGTTACTGAACATAATTAACACGTGTAATTTGCATATTGCTGCCTCACGCCTTAACGTGCTAATATAACAGAAGCGTAGACATTTGTGAAAGTAGTCCCCCAGCAAATAAGGTATCCTTAGATTAACTGGTGTGAGACGTATATTTGATTGTCTCTGTACTTTATTTTACAACTAGAAACACTGTTGAGTGGTTTTGTGGTTTTGTCCTTGAGAGTCATAGTGAGATTGCACAGTGTTGAGAAATTGCTAATTATGTAAGCATATAGCACGATAAAACTCACCTGACACTGGAAACCATGCTGCTTCAATATTCCTCCAGCAGTGCAAAATGCCTACCTCTTCATATGCTTCATATCCTATGAGAGTGGAGTTCATAATACAACCCAACTGCATTTTCACCCTCTCACTCTCTGCTTATGTCAGCAGGTGATTATATTGCACTCATTATAGCATTTTCTCCATTCAGTAGTCAATTAGAACAGCCCCACCTGCTGCCTTGATTCTTTAAAGTGGAAGCTCCATGCCAGCTTTTACCTTTACCTTATCTGATCAGGCTTTTGCATTGCTAGCATGTCTTTTTACAGGCACATTTGAAATTGCACTGCCTTTGTCTTATGCTTAAAGCTAGGGACTTTTAACTGGTTATGAAACAGTCTCAGTTTAATGCTTTTGCCTCTATATGACCTTGAAAACTAAACAAGTACATCAGCAAGAAGATTAGCTATTTCTATATAGTTATTCTTAACTCTTGTCATTGGTGCCACAGGGTCAAATTCTGCAGGCAATCAGATTAAATCATGCAGGTTCACCACAAATCCTTAATGCCCAAGCCTCTAAGGGGCCTTCAGGAGCAACCAGACCACCGCTGGCAGACTCTGATCCGATTTCGACCTGCAGTCAGAAGCTCTGTTGTGAGCAGGAGAGTTCCGCGCCACATGAGTTAGCTAGCTTGCTATCTAATATTTGTGGTTTATGCAACACATCAATTTCAAGCTTGCACTTTTACAAATATCAAACAGTACCTCCATTGCTCCTTGTCTTGGTAGTCCTGTTAATTTATTTCTCATCTACTTCCAGTGTAGAAGGTGGATACTTGAGTTACACTGACTTGGTTTGTGTAGATGTCATAAAACTTTAGTTCTCTAAAACACACTCCCAGTATTGAGGATTGTTGAGAAAACGTGTTTACCATTGTTTCATTTCCTATGGCTGCGACTTCATTTATACTAAACAGCTTGTGTTATTAATTGCAGCTTTGGCTCAAATGTGGGGGATTTTATAAAATGATATGAAAGCTCTCCATCTCATCAGGAACATACAAGATTAGTGTGCAGTCAAAAACAAATAGAAGCTGTAACAACAATACTTGTGAGTGAGAGACAGGGCTCTGATATTCAGTTAGAGGAAGGTGTTTATGCCATGTGCAACAGTAAAGCTGTTCTGTCAAGACCTCAGTGGGCCTGTTAGCTTGTTTAGATGACTGGTCCAGTGAAATGACCCAAATTAGGTTGTTAGAAGAATAGCTTTTATGTGCCAAAGTGCCTCCAATGGGGATGCATGAACGCATGCATGCACATCTTTCAATCTGGTTTATAGAAAGTTTTCCAATATTTCATCTGGTTTGTTGAATATGCCAAGAGCTCAATGAGGGCTTTATTACACAATTCTGTAACTATGAAATGTGTGCAGGCAAATATTATTAAAACTGTAAACAGATTTGATGATCCAAATAACCACGTCATGTATCAGATATTTATTTGGGAAATATCAAAGGATTAACAGTTGCTATGGAATAGTGGAAAGTCTCTAAGTCTGTTTATTGAAAATATCAACAAAATGTTGAGTAATTATTTATTCAAACCCAAATGTGCTCAGACTGCCGGGCCTAAGTTGTCCCTTGCAAACATGACAGAAGCGCATAAAACATTTTAATCTCTATTGTTTTTTTTTCTCTTCTTCTCGTAATTACGGTTTTGAAAGTTAAATCCCAGTTGATGTTTTATCTATTCAGACTCAAAATTATTTTTCACTAAATTAATTGCTCTCCTCAAAGCCCAGTTATGGGAATACTCTTAAGCCCTGCCTTTGGAGGGACACTGTCAAGACATGAACAATAGATGATGAAGTCCGTATATGGCGAGAAGAAACCATCAAACTCAAGCACATAACTATTCCTAACAAATAACTATCTCACCATAACATTTCCATGGTTGTTTTGTAATTGCACATGTTCTATGATTTGTTTTAATATAGAGTGTAATGAATGTGCCAATTACATTTTCACTATGAAATTATGACTCTGTAATTTGAAGTATCCGGGAGAGTGTACTGTATGGTTTACATGGGTTGGCACAGTAATAAGCCTCAAATGCTGACAGTGCATCAGCAGCAAAGCACCATGGCCCTCAGAGAGCCATCAAGCAGAAAATGATAATTAATTAATCATGGAGTGTGAGGCAAACTCCGTTCTATTAGCCCTTTGGTAATTCCTTCCCCTCGGCCTCCACACTAACCATAGAGATCATGCCTCTCCAATAAGGCTTGTTTACTCAGCAGCACCGTGGTCACTGCACTGATAGCTGGTTGGAAAGTGTCTGTAACCTTCAATACTGAATTTTCTTTAGCCACAAAACTGAACATCTGAAGATTTGCCTGTTGCTTGTAGGCAACACAACAAAGATGAATTGCTTCCTCCCTCCATCTCTTTCAAACCTGCTCTGCATCTGCTCTCTTCCCGGCAAGCTGCCTCAACACTTTATGGCCCCAGAGACGTGATTCTCACCATAACAACCAACAACAAATGTCATTTTCTTTTGCACTAGTCAAATGACCATGGAAAAACAGTTTGATGTCCATTCTACTCGTATTCTATTCCTTAAGGCCATCTACACCTTTTTAAGTCCTTGGTTTGTATATTCCATCCTATTTTCTCGCTATCCCTCAACACCATGTCCTCTTCATGGATTAATGTAAACTTGCGGTTTCCATATGGTGCTTGGTGATATATAGATCTTTATATTGTTACTATATACTGCTTCTTGACTTAGTTCAACTATTGCAAGCTGCTGTCATGCTTTTGGTCGACATCCAACCCCTCTCCCACTCGTCAAAGCTAGATTCTGCTGAATCATGTCTCCTCCATCTCTGAAGACTGCTAATTTCATAAGTGTGAAATTGAGATTCAGCAGAACTTGATTCATAGGCCAACTGGTTGCTCTTTCCCTCTAGAGTTTGAGCAAAGTGTAAGGGAAATCTTCAATTATTATTAGCACAGGGTGTATCACTGCACTCTGTTATATTAAAGGAAAGAAGTTTCTGCTGTTTTATAAGAAACAGCTTTTTGCCTTTGTATCACTGCTATTTTTAAGGATTATATATTCGCTGAATTAAAATCAAGTAATCAAGTACACTAGGAGATCAAAGTTCAGACTATGTTTGAGTAGTACAAGTGAAATATTTCTTGATGATATCAAACACGCCTGTAATCATCACTCCAACTCCAAATACATTAGTGTCTGTTTGACAAGAGATAAGTATTGACTTTCATTTCGCAATGATTAATGGTTACAATTAATGATTTCAATGAATCAGTGTAATTAACAACTTAATATAAAGTGCAACTGTAGAGCCCAGCCAATTAAAATGAAAACTTGCTCTTTAAAAATACATAAGTGCTGGAATTTGTATTTTGTTCTCATTAGAAAAGCTTGATATACTGAGACTAAAATGATCCTCCAGGCACAAGAGTCATCGGCATATACACAGTCAAAGTAAAGATCCATAAATTGATTTCTAACTATGTAAAATTGACTGTCTGGCACTAGCAGCGTGGCAGTGCACACCGGCTATTACTCATTGGTTGATTTTGTATGCGCAAGCATGCCTGTGCAATTACAAAGCAAGCCCATAAATTAGTCGCTGAATCTGTCTTAAATCATGAGGGAATGCATCAAATACTATCTCTCCCCATCCAGACGGGTGTCTTCACTGTAATAGGAACTGGAATACTGTAGTTGCAAGTGTGACAACAGATAACCGGCAGCCCCCCGAGGAGAGACGAAGATTATTCTTTGGGGGTGGGAGGGAACTGAACTTCTGTGTTTCAGTAAGTGATTTTTCTCTCTGTAGCTGCTTGGAGATATCAGAATGTAAAGCTGTGTTTTGACACCATAGACCCATAATATTTCAACAGATTTCAGATTTTAGCCCTTATCTGCCATACCTACGTAGACTGTGGTGTAACAATTTGAAGAGAGTGAGAGAGAGATCGTGTTAGGCCAGGAGGCCAGGCTATGTGATTCATTTTAAGTCATGCGGAGGCACAGGATCTGCCAAAGTCCAAATAAGACAGGATCTCAAACAGCCCTTTAAAAGTGTTAGCAGTCTGGTGAGATTTTACCGTGGTAACAACAGCCTGTGGTCTTCACTTTAAGCTGTTCTGATCACTCACATGCAGATGCTTTATCTCATAAATTCTTACATAAATGCATGCCCCTATTAAACTGGGAGTGTTAAGGGCAGGCATGTTGTAACATTCATGCTCTTGCTTAAGTTATTACTATCGGTACACAGTATAAAAAGTTTTCCAGGGGTTACGCAACTTTCTTTGGAAGTTAAATGTGAAACATGTTCATGGAACTGATGCCTCTAACTCTTAACATCTGAAAGACATTATCTCTATTGCTGCAAAGACAGCAGAGCTGCATGTGCTTTTATTCCTGCTCGATGTCCCATGGGGTCTATGAATATTTCCATTTTGCTACAAACCATTTCAGCCATGCAGGTCTGTATATATGGGTATTTTATAGGCCTGCGGTCTGGCAAGGACAGAGGAATTAGCCTGATCCACATTCATTAACCTCATTTTCATTCTCCAGAGCAACAGTGCTGTAGAATTATCTGTCACCACAGCACAAAAATGATGAATTGGTAATCAGTTGAGAGCTGTCAAGAAAGCCCCAGGAATGCAAAATTTACACACTTGTTTGCCCTTGCATTAACCGTTTGTAATCAAATCACTATTTATCGTTGCTTCATTCAGACAATGTTTTATGCCCCAGTGTTGTCATGTATAGGCAAGGAGACAACAGCCACAGTCTTTATTAGAGGTGGGAGGTGGAAGTGTCTATTTCAAATAACTAGATACCCCCCCTAAAGCTTATGATGTGGGTTGGTTGTGATTCATTTTTAATCATCCTCTTAAATTATTCATAATTTCCTTCATGAAAATGGAGTGCGTACAACAACAAATCAATGTGTGTAGTTGCAGTTGTAGTTGGAAAAAAATATAAATAATCCTGCAGGTGAGAAAAATATATTTGAAATTCTACTTACTAAAATTGCTAGAATAGAATAGAATGCTAAAATCATCAGACAGAAGTTAAATTGTGCCTATGTGCATCCTCAACCACAATTAGAAGACTGTCAGAGACATCACCGCCGGGGTTTAGTGCTCCACCTGACCACTCCATGAGCTAGAGAATCCCGCGGAGGAATCAATACACTGTCAGCTGAACTCCAGAAAATCCAGACTGTATCCTAATTAGGTGGTCGTAGTGTACCAAGAATTTCTCTCACTCACCTAATTGTGCTTTAAAGTTCAGACACAGTGAGTGGTTGGATAGCAGAGTGCTTGGGAGGCCAGCCGATGGGTAGTCTACCAACCTGTTAATGGCTCATGTTTGAAAAGTTAATGAGAGCTGGAGTTAAAAGCAGCATTAGCTAAAGGCTAGGTGGAGTTGAGCTATGTGGATTAACTTTTCATTACCGCCTCATTAGGTGGGCCCGGGGATTAGAGAGACCCCTGTATGAAATGTAGCATGAAAATACCCAAATGGGCTGCATAAAGACAGTTTGGAAGTGGGAAAAGTGGAGGAGTTAAAGTAAGTTATTTAGCTTTTAGCCTCTCATCACCGCTGAGAATCCCTCTACAGTTTAGTTGACATCGTTTGCTCCCTATTAGCCAATAAGAAGGCTTGTAGGAGCAGCCAAGCCTACCTGCTCCTGAGGAGGTGACTTTGAAAACTAGATTGGGTCATTAAAAGTAGAATAAGAAGGCCATTATAATTCCAACACTGGAGTTGCCATTTATTTGCATTGCGAAGTCCCTGGTGTAGTAGTTAAATGTCAACTACCAACTTTAATGAGAGTAAAGTTAGGGAGTGTGGCCAGGGCTGATTAGAGTGTTTCCTACAGCAGCTCCCCGTCCACTGCTGTGTCTAAAGGAATCATCAACACTTCACACTGAGAGACTAGTGGACAATCAGGTCCAGACCTCCCCCACCGACTACAGCCATCACTCCGACTTAATTACCCTCAATGAGGAAATAGAAGGCCACTGATCTTCACACCCGCTGTAAGTGATTTGTAATGTGGTGTGCCAATGAGACATGCCATTAAAAGCCGTGTGTGAGCATCTGTCTGTGTGTATGGTGTGCATGTATTTTTCCTCATGTATTATGAACATTCATTAAAATGATGTTGCAGGGGAAAATTCAAGGTCATATCAATATGCTAGAAAACGTCACACTGTAGCTTATTTATTGCAACTTCTTATGGATAGGTTAGCACCCTCTGGTAGAGTTCTCCTTGGATCCACGTGGTTCTGAGGAACCAAAGTCAGACTGGGTACATAATATACTCAATCAGGTTGGGTCTCATTTTACTGCCACAGGTCTCATGTCTGTGCAGTCAATGTAATAATATCTTGCTGAGAATCCTATCTTTGAATCAAACCTAAAAGATATATCACATTGGATTGAAAACTGTTACCTTCTGTTGCCCAGTTGGCTACATACTGTTTTACTGCTGGTGCAAGAAGAGGATATAGGATTTTCAATTACTTCTATGAATTGTCTTTGAATCATGAAAAACATAATTTTTGGAATTTGTTTCTACTTTGACTTCACAAACAATTATTATGCTGCATTTTTTCGACCGTGGCTGCTTGTTAATTGATGATACATCATGCTGCTGCCTTTGTTGGTGTTCACTCTCAATTAGGGTCTTTTCTGGTCAACTGCATTTTGGATTGGTTCTAATCAGGGGAGGACTGGACATATGGCAGACCAGGCACTTTCCGGGTGGGCCGACATGCCTTTTGGGTAAACACAAGTGTCTTTATTTTTTTATTTTTTTGTCTGACCTGCCCATAAAACAGGTAGATCGGCCAATTTGTATTTTTTATTTTACAGTGGGCTGGCACTATCACATCTTTAAACCCCCTCCCATTGCCTCAGTGCCCTCATTAAACCGCTCATCTGCAATCTTTCCATAAGTGCAAGTGTCCACTTTATGCGTATGTCAAGAACCGCTAAGTAGCACGTCTCTCTATAGGGAGCACATATTAACGTAACACTGACTGTGGCCAAACAGCAAACTATGCTACTGACTTAATCACAGCTGAATACTTTAATATAGCTAATTCATTTTTTATTATAACAAAATAGTTTTGATTAGCAAGTTGCGATTCACTATGCATGTCTATTTTACGACCGCAAAACAATACGAGCAATACGGCCATAATAATAGAGACAAGTATATCTGTCTGTCTGTATCAGTCCCGCCCCTACATGCTCTATATGAATGTGTGTGTGTGCGCTCGGCTGAGAGATTATTATTATTCAAGTAGAGAGCAGAGAGTCTCCTTCAGTGTTAAGCAAACTCACTGATGACTTGGGACATCCTCATTAGACTCAGGCTTCTCCGGAAATCGCCATTGGCAGCAACTTGGCGATGGCGTAGTGAGCATTTGAATGTTCACAGAAATGCTGCATTTTCCATTGACACCACACATAAACAAACAGATGTCTACGGGCTCAATGAATGAGCAAATTAATTAATTAATTATCTTATTTACACTAACTATCACTGTGGCATGTCTTGATAGACCTTGCAGTTAAGGTGTGGGTAAATAAATGAAAAAAATATAAATAAGGTCTAATGATTCTGATACCAAAGTTCTGATCAGTCAGGAATGCGCCTGGTTTTTAAATATCAATAGCTATTTACAGACTTTGGGCTTAAACTCACCAGAAGCCTAATTGTCCTTTACAATAATTCAAACTCATTCAAATATGCAATTATTAAGATCAGTTTAAATGACGGAATAGTGGCATTATAATATGCCAGTGGAACCAAATTTGGGTCTTTTCTGACTGGCTTCTCCGTATCTGTTTGGAATGCCCTCACAGTGGAGTTTGCAATTTTGCAACGCCAATTTTTTAATGGTATTGATCATGTGTCCTCTCTCTTAATCTTCCTTGATTCCCTCTTACTCTTTAAACAGCCTTAGTGTTTTTAGGAAGTGGCATGGTTGGTCTAGCCTACATATTCAGAGGGGCGCGAAGACGTGGTCGACCGGTCTGGGCCAAAATACCGGGGATGTTTTTGTTTTTTTGTCCTAGCCTTGGGTCAAATTATCTTGGTTCGGCCAAGGTCATGTTCCATTTGGATTGGGTCCCTCATTTGGGTCATTAATTTAATTTAGTAATTTATATAATTTTTTGAAAATACACACACACACAACGCGAACATGAGATAGATAAAGAGTAAGCAAGGCTAAGGGAGGTAGGCTGATCTTTCCTTACTGGAGGTAGGCTGATCTTTCGTCGCACTGGTACCAAGATAATTTGACCAAGCTAAATGCCTGTAATGTCCCAATCCTTGTGCTAAGTTTAACCAAAGATGTGAACTACATTAGTATCAAACAAAGAAACGTGTTGATATTTATCCTCCCATGTAACTGTTAGACTGAAAAGTGAATGTTGAAGTACTGTTGGAGTATTCCTTAATGCAAAAATCACCAGATAATTATTTGTTCTTTAATAGGAATCCAAGATGGCAATCAATCATCTCGTTGATACATATTGATCTTTCTGTATTTCATGGCAGTAATGGAACATGCATGGAAGTATTAAGTCTAAGGAATAACTTTGAATTGTAAAGGCATTTTGTAACATGCTATTGCTCCACTGTATCTGATGTGACCGGGGAAGAACAATCAACACCTCTAGCAATATATTAAAAGGAGCTGTGTTCAACGCCTGCACAGTTCCATGTTTAATCCCTTGGTGATTTCTTGTGCATTTGTGTGACCTGTCAGGAAGAAAATAAAAATAAAAGGTGTGATAACCCTGAGAGGTGTGAATATAATCTGAATTAATGAGGCCATATCATATGAGAGGAACAGTCTGGAGTGACTGTGGATGAATTCACGTCATTTGGATAATTAAAGCAACTAACTTTGACATCTGCCACACGTTCATATTAACGATAACCGACACTAAGGCTGGCCCCTCTGATTGTGTTTATGATCAAGGGATTGTCCTATTTTATTTCTGCTCTGATTCCTGTATAGGTTGAAAAGAGGGAAAACCAGTGACAGGAAAAACATTTTCACCACTCATCATACCACTACGTTCATTACAACATTATCCTTGATACTTATCCCGTGATAATTAGATGTTGAGCATAGTGAGGCGTGATACTCTTTTCACCTTCTAGAAAGGTTGCAATCCATTTAACTGCATAATCCTCCCTGTAGCAAATAGAAGTCGATTTTTAAAGATGCAGCTAATGCTGGCCCCTTACCACTCGCTCATTGGGATAGGACACATTCACTGTGACACCATTTCAATGGCAGATTTCCCTTGCTGGCCAATTAAGGAGCAGCTCAAAGGAAGTTAGTTGTAGTCACACTCCTGTTTTCTTTTCTGTAGTGGAATGAAATTATATCTCACAAGCCCATGGAACAAAACGGAACAAAAACAGTCCATTTCTGTTTTATTGTGAAACCACCAATAATAAAATTGTAGTGCATACCACAGCTTTTTGTCAGAGATAAATGCTCTGAAATAGGCAGGTGAAATAGACAGATTGATTCATACTGGAGCATACGTTTTCATACTGTATTACCAGATGCCTGAAATTGGTGTGCTAGTGATAGTGACTCATGCAAAAGCTCACAAGGAGGTCTGATGGTTAATATTCCAAACTGTGAATGCCAATTATCGATTTTTATGCGTGCGGGTATTTATCATGCATTGTAAACCCCAGGGTAATTAAATGCAAGTGCTATGCTTATGATAGCCATCATCAGTTTCTTTGCCAGAGCGGTCAATCATTCTATTAGAGGCCTTGCAGGAGCTCTGTATGCTATGAGCCCACTGGCAATGCACTGCCTCGGGCTAGCAGAACTAATTAGAAGGTTGCCCAGTGGAATTCTATCACCACCATGTCCAATCCACCCAGCCATTTTTGCTTTTCGTCCCAATTTTCATCTTAATTTCAACATGCTGTATGTCTCTCTTTCTCTTAATTCCCCCACCTACCTCTCCAGGGCCATCCATCACATTTGCTTGATATGTAGACTGGAAAATGTGATGCCACCTTACAATTCAACAGGGAGTACTAGAATTGAAGTTTGTGAATTGATATTATATTCTCACACGGCTTGCTGGATATGACAAAGAAAAAGGTTTCATTTATATTGAAAAGATTCTTCTTTTTTATCTGTTTAAAAATATCCCATTGCTATTAGAAATGCCTTTTAGGCTATTTCCCGCTGCTTACATAATTCACAATTCTGAAAAAATATATCTTTGCTTCTCCATATATTGCCTTCCCTCCTTAGAAGATCCGTTGTCAGGAAGAACATCCTAATTTATCTATATATGTTTTAGCTTGAACGATCATTATTTTGATTATTTTCACATGTTTTTTTCTTTTTTTCTTTATTAGAAGATCAATCAGTCTAATAAGAAATATATATATTTTTACAGCCTTTATAGTTATTTCTTAAGATACCTTGTTTTGTTGAACAAACAGTCCATATCGGCAAAAGTTGTATCTAATGTTAAACAAAACAGATAAAAGCTTCAATTCACAATCTCACGTTAGAGAAGCTGTAAGTAGATATAATTTGACTTCTTTATGACCTCCATGCAATTCATTTTATGTTAACTGCTATATCAAATAACTAATCATTTCAGTCTAGTTTTACTTGTTCGTGCCCCTTCTCAATTACATTATAAGACAATCTAAACCAACAAAGGCTGTAATAAATCTAATCCAATTCAAACCTTTTTCTCTTAAGTCAGTAAAATTCAATAAATGATAAAATGAAGGGATTGGAGATTTGTTATTATCCCAGTCTAAAGAATCATTCACATTTTCTGATACAGTGGACCATTATTTAAGAAAATAGAAAGAATTAAAAACAGTCAGTAGTATTGGCACTATTATGTTAGTTATATACACCAGGGCCTTGACAGATATAATTATCCACTTGAGTGCCAATTAAATTACATTGACATAGTTTGTTTAGAGAAACTATAATCCTAATGCATATCAAGTTTTTCTTTCGAATGTATGACACAATGCTATAGTTGAGCATGTGTTTTGTTGTATATTGCTACAATACATCATTTCAATGCTCAATTTTTAGCAATCCTTGGAATTCTGAATCAACTTTTGTTACACTTCTTCTCTTATTTTAATGACTATACTAGTGGTTACAGATTGCCAACACACTTGTAAACAGATTCCCTCCCATTCTGTCTCGCACACTCGCTCAGAAACAGGCATATAAACAGCCGTACACCTGCCCATGCGTAGCTTAATAAGTGTTTGATCCTACCCCATGATAGTGCCCAGCCATCCTTCAACTGAACATGATGAATTACTATCTCAGCTAGTCACATGTAAAATCAAAAACATAAACAGTGCGCTGCTATTACAATGATTATACCCAAGGGTTCGTTCAAGCACAACTTTTTTATTCATCTAGAAATCACTGTATTCCACACCTCAAAAGTTGTATCATGTCATTGTTGTATAGTACTGTATTACCATTGGTTGCTTATGCTCCATGTCCCATCTGTTATAGCCAATGCTCATACAACATTTGCCTTTGATTTGACAGACCTGCAGATATAAAAACAGACTGACAAATGTAGAAGCAGACAAAAAATAAAGACACATAGACCAAATCAGAGAGAACACAGAAAGTGAGAAGAAAAAGGGAATGATGCGAAAAAGCTAGATTTAGACTGTGTGACATGAGTCGTTTCTGTCAGTGTCAGGACTACAGACATCCTCTGGGGTTTGTGGATTGTTTCTATACACTGCCAAAGATGGATAATTGGTTATTTTGAGTAATTTTATGAACAAAGCTCAGCTGCTGCAGCTCAACCTCAAGTAAGCAACACACCTTGGGAATAGCCTCTGTTCATCCGTCTCATGTCTGTAGATTCCTGTCTGGATGCATGTTTTTGTCTGCCAGATTTAAAGAATAGGCCAAACCCTTTTAGTCTAGATGGAGCTATTTTGATTCACTCTGATCTACACATACACACCAGTAAAAATGTTGATTATTAGTACAACAAATAAGTGCAATTCATTACAATGGCGAATAAATATTTGTATTATGGTTAAGGTAAAACCATGTCAATGCATTCATACCAACAACTCACCACATTAAGAAATCACACTATATACGTTCTGCAAGTAACTGTTGGAGAATGAAAATGTGTGAATTTAGTATGTTCAAAATAAAAAACAAACTGCTTCACATTTTGTATATTAATGGTTACCAGTACGTTGCGCCATTTGGAAGTTATTGCAAACCAATGGCAGACTCTCGTTTTCAAAATGTCAGCTTTCCAGAATTTTTTAAGTACAAAAACCCTCCTGTTTGACATTTTAAACTTATTTTAGTATAGTTTATTCTCATAGGGCTTTGTAAGGCACTTTCATAGACACAAAGCCTAAAATTATCACTTCCATACTTGTAAACTTGAATAAATATATATTAGCCCTTGTAAGTACCACCACACAACACCTATATACTGTGTAACAATTAACAGGACACGGACTGGCTAAATGTTCTTGTAATTTAGGGGCACATTATTATTAATTATTAATTATTGACTAATTAAGCTGATGGAATTTATTAAGCGTTAAAGACAACTCCGGCTTAGAGGAGCAGGCCAGGAGGATACACAAATTATTCTCACGTACAAACAGATTCCCTCTGGTTTCCCCATACTGTACCCCCCCTTAATGAGAAGCAGGATTCCACATGAACATCTGTTAGCACAGCTGGTTTCATCATCTAGATCTTTGTATAATATTATCCACAGTGGATCCGGGTCTGAAGGGTTGCATTGTTCTCTGGTGTTGGCCTTGGCAACGTTTCCTTAGTGTGAAGCCAGTATGTCAAGTAATAACTAACTAGCTATGCCTGTAGTCTTAACAGTGATCTCTTTATTTTCTTGATGATTAATACATTGATGATTAAGTTGGTAGTTGCAAATACCCAAATCAAAGATAGGCTTTTGGACAGGAGGCACATTAGGTTTACCTGGGACTTGAAGATTTCTAAGTCGCCTGTAAGCTCCATCATGTATATTGTTGCTTTGTTAGATGAGCTTAATAACTTACTTAAACACATTTTAGACACTTGTCGGTCCTTCAATTGTTATTCTTTTGTTCAACACTAGATGAATCAAGAACATGTTGTTAGATTTAAACATTACAAATATTTCAGAGGGTTAACACTGATAATCAACATTTTAGTGTGAAATGTATTACATGGAAATTAATGTGAATTTGTGTTTTTAAACCGAGGCAGAAATTTTTGCCAAATGGTTTTATTGCAGTTTCAAATGTATGCTATTGTTGCATTGTATTTAACATAATGTGTCATGTCATCAGTGGGTGGACAACTTGACACATGGTTAAACAATCACACAGTAGATATGGTACATTTACTGCTGTTCATTGAACAGAAAGTGTCAGTAAGCCATTCAAAAGTCCAGCTGGGATGCAGTATAACTATATCAAAACACATACTAAAGGGGAACCAGGAGAACAAATGGTCAGCTTTTTTCCCCTTTTTTATTCATGTCGACTCTAATATTTCGTCAACCATCCATTCAATTTCCAACTGCTTTTCCGTGTCAATGTATGAGCAGTGCAGCCAGGTGTCCTTTTTCACTGCAAATTCATCTCACTCTTACTAGGGGAACCCCAATTGTGCTGGGCCTGGAGCACCTCCAAAGGGAGGCATGCAGGGGAATCATACCAGTTTCCTGAACACCTTCACATTTTGACTTCTGTTTCTGTGAAGGAGTAACCGCTCAATACAGAGGCCCTCTCAGCTCATTTAAGTCCTCACCTTATTATGCAGAAGACCAGTAACCATATAGAGGAAGGCCATGTCCTCCATTTTTAGCCACATCTATTTATTTAGGTCTCAAACAAAAAATCTTGACTGGAGGTGAGGTTCAGAGTTCAGAGAGACTGACCAGTCAATCAGGAGCTTTGGACCTCGTCCAAGAACAGCAAACGCTCTTAACTTCAGAAAACTGTGGTAATGTAAAAGTAATGAAAAAACAAACAATCCATTAGTGAAAAACGTAGGCTTCGATACAGACTAATTGTACAAGAAAATTGGTTAATGTGTCAAATTTTCCTAAATCACTCGTACCAGCCACTTAAGAATGTAGCTGTTTGTGCAAAGGTCTCTTGCATAAGGCCGATTACTCTGTGGCTCGCAGACCTAATTCAACTTCATTCATTGTGTTGAAGATGTATGTGGAAGCCAGGCATCAGTTGTGATCTTAGGTGGAGTAAAATCAGTTATCTGTGGCTGGTGTTTCTTTCATTGTAAAATGGCACATGAGCATTGTCAGAAAACATTCAAGAGTTAAGAGAGACAACAACAAATTATTTGTATAAGCTTTTAGCAGCACTGGTGGCAGGAGGTCAAACAAAAACAAACAGATGATGCACTGCTCCATAGCTAAAAAGTAACATGTCAGTTCCATATTTGAAAATAAGGAAAGAAAGATACTAAATGGATTAAATTTGCACATATTGGACTACACATTAGTAGTCAGTTAGAAGCTGCATATGAGTAAAACACACTATCTGTGCCAGAAACGCATAAACCATGATTTAATGCCTCTGATGTCCCCAACTGGTAGTCAGCCTCATTCTCTTGTAAATGTATTATATGCTAACACCACAGACATTTGTTTTCAGAGAGTACTATGTGATACAGTCATTACATTAATTACATCACTCTAGCTATGTGCTCAGTGTTCCTCAGTGTTGGTAGAGAGAAGCCAATTAAAGACAAACACACTGTCTAAGCTGAAGTCTGACCAGTAATTATCACATTTTCATCTGAGTTGATGGTATTATGTTTTATTGATTGACTCAGCTATTTTGTGTACCCCTTAACCACAGACAGACATATATGCTTCTTCTTACATTAGTGACTATTAATCTTATGAGTATAATGTAACATCAGTAAGTTGAGTGTTATGACCGTACACTTCCATTTTAAATACCATACCCAAGTGAATGGAGTCTGTTTAAAAATATGCTTAAACACACAAAAGACATATTCGGGGAAAAATACATTTTTGAAGCGACCTTCCTTTCATGTACTGTCAGCCAACAATGAAGGTATGCTTTGTTTTTGGTTTTTTTAGAGAAAGAAAGTTTAGTTTTTTATGTTTTGTATGGTTATTGATTAAGTTGTATATTTTATCATGTTTTAAACATTTCATTTAGTTTTGGTTTAAGTTTTGATATGTATTTTATGGGTGTTTTGGTATTATTTTAGAGTCATGGGATTTGTTTTAAAAGTTGTATTTATTTTATTTGTTTAATTTGTATTTTTGATTACTTTACAGTAAACCGAGGTACGGTTAATCAATCATTTATTTGCATAATTGTTTTTATGTTGTTTTTTTCTATTGGGTGGTTTGTATTTTTTGGTTTTATTTGACATTCTAAATTCTGATTAGGCGCTGAGATCTTTTTTGTTGATAAAAGATACAAAAAATAAGTTGTAATAATACGCTTATGTAACATTGAAAAAGTTAAGTGTTGCACCATCATCAAGGCTGGATTCATTATTTTGTTGTACCAGTACCCCACAATTTTGTCAACCCCTAGTATGTTGTGGGTTCAATGACTATTCCTCCCACAGTTGGGGGAATTAGTTTCTGCATTGTGTTTTTTATTCAGTATACAGTGGTTATAGCCAGCAAAGATAACTTCTACCGAATGAATACTCTAATGACCAGTAAAATTTGAATTTAGAATTTGAGACAGTTGTGTGGCTTTGGCATAGGAAGGTGATGCTGTCCTCACTGGTGGAGTGACACCAGTCTTGATATTGAAAACATTAAAATATTTCATATAAAAATCAGCTGTCACGATTACCTCTTACACCCATCCCATTTCTACTGTCCATTTTCATTTACCATAATATGTGATTGACTATTCCACCAGGGTTATATATCAATCATTCAATAACATTTCCAGCAAGACATGTCTCTCTAATATCTAAATTCAGTGAATGTGGTATAATATATATTCATATGAAAATACCAAGGATGAGATTGAATAGTCTTCCTGCCCACAAGCTAGTGAAGAGTAATTAGTGTACAATTACATACAGTCTCTTCCGTGTGTCATTGGCCAATATCATTGTGTCAATATGCTTCAACACACAGCAAACAGGTATAAACCAATATCTCTACAAAGGTTTTAGACACTGTTTTGTCTTGGAATGTTTAGAAAATGTTGATATATGCACATTTCTTCACTGGGGGGCATTTCTACCTCCATAGAACAGCAAACGATGTCTCCATCATGCCAATTCATCTCTAGCTATAGTACAGCTTCTGCATAAAGCCTCTTACGATGAATTCATGTTTGAATATTGAAAATATAATTATGGCAGTTTCAATATGGATTTGGTTCTATGTTGGTAAAATTCCCGGATTCATTAATCTCCTAGTCTAAGAAATATATAATTTAATTCTCCTCAAATCTCCTCATTTTACCATGGCAAAGCACAGAGAGATTAAAAGAAAAAAAAGAAAAAAACAGCTGTGTCATTTAAATAATTTTCTAATAAGTAATGAATCTGGAAAAAGACTGTTTTGGTTCTCAGAAAGTCAATCTTTTCAGCTTTTGGTATTATTTAAGGCTTTCTTTTAAAGGCTCTACTTAAATAGATTTGGTAAGAGATTGAAATGGATTTCGATTCAATGAGAATATTTGATGCTGAATTCAGTGCTGACAGCTGACACAAACCTCTTTAAGCATCTTTTACACTAGTTGAGTATGATTTAGCTAAATATTGTTGTTGCCAATTGCTGATCACATGACTGTATTATATTATAGTTTACTAGAGGAATGTGCCAGCATTGGAGCATCGATAGAATTGGTTCCTGTGTTTTATACATACAGAACTTTCTGGGGCAAGAGGATACCAGACCTTTTAACCTTATTTAGAATACCTATTTAATTTCTAAGCCTTTTAAATAAAAAAGGCTATAACCCTAAAGTGTGGCTAAATGTACCTGTACTTGTTTTCTTACAATCTACTGTATTATGATATATTAGCTCCTCTGTATGCAGCAAATATAAGGTGGCATTAACCTTCAGATTTAAAACTTTGAATACAAACTGTGTTCTATTCTTTAATAGTATTCCACACATTAAGACATAGTATTTTCTCCATCATATCATTAGTTGTGAGTGCCAATATTGTCTCTCACTGAACAGTATAAACACAGATTACCAAAACATGCACAATACTGTTTAAATGTACAAACTGATGGTAATATTAAGCGTTTCCATATTAAACTGGAGCATAATTTACACTCAAATTGCAGAGAGATAACAAATATCATGTTCTCTCCACAATCAAAAGCATCTCTAGTATGAGATTGCAAACATGAATTACAGTAATTGTTTTACAGTTAAATGCTAATTGGGAACACAGCGGAAATTGCTTCCACGTCAATCAAATGCCTAGTTAGCTTTTTGCCTTTTGCCCAATTAACAATTGCTATAACAAGAAAACTTTTCCCTTAGCTCAGGCACTAATGAGTAATAAACTCAACATTTGTGTTTTAACTTTAGTTTGAGGTGTGGAAGCTCAATGCTATGAGACAATAATTTCACTATAAAGAAACTTCACTGTGCAGCTAAAGCTCTTCTGCTTTTGTGAGTGTTTCTCCTCTCTTGCCTTCTCTCCAAGCAACATTTCCATCAGATATAGGTGGGCAATAGCTACTGTATTAACTAAGAGAAATCTCTGGTATGCAAGCTGCTGTAATATTTAACAGGGAATGTTGTTTGTTGCATACAAGAGTGTATACCAAGGTATAAAGGCTGCCAAATGCACTGAAAAGAGACTTTCAGGATATAATGTACAGACGTGTCCAATCCACCTCCACATAGAGTACTAGACATCTCATTAGCAACAATTACTGATGAAACAAGAAATTATGCACAAGCACTCAGCACAAAACACTTTAATCTTGTGCGCACATGCTCACACATACAGACACACACCACACAAACAGAGAAATACACAAACTATGCAAACATCACAAAAAGAGGGACACATTCTCCTGCTCTGTGCAGTAAGAAGGTTAGCCTTGTTACTAATTATGACACTAATTAATTAAGAGGGAGAATTAGAGCCTGGCCTCTGCTGCGCCCAAACTCCAATCAGGCTGTAAATGAGGCAGAAAAAAATGGGCTGAACATGATAATGGAGAGACTCTTCAGACATGTGAAGTCTTACACCTGCACATCAGGAACTCAATTCTACATTGTTAGGAACAGAAACAGCTTAAATCAGAGACATACGGTTTATCCTTGTATGACGTTGTGCCGCCTCACCACACACATACTTCTAACTTTTAATCAAGTGATCAGGTCACCGATTCTTGTTGCATTTACTTATTCATATCATAAACATTTGGGATTTTGAAATGTATACTATTTGTATCTATTATGTCATGGCTTTTTGATACGACAGTGCTTCCCATAAGATAATTGAATTGTCATTTCTCATAGGCTCAAATTATGATTTGACCTACTGTGTAAAACTTGAGGGGGAAAAACGGGCTATGTGTATCATGTGAAATCTTAAAAATACTTGATCATAATTGAAGGTAGAACCCTTTTAATGCACTTTCATATATGAATCCACTGTATTCAGGATTAAAACCACAGGAACAGGGCTATTGGGGGTCATATCCATTAAAACACTTTTGCAATATGATCCAAGGTGTCCAGATAAGAGTCTAATTTGGAATCTTTAAAAGGCAGTTTATCTTAATTTTGTGTACGTTTACTATTGCATGGGAGTTGGTTGAAAACTGCAGTATCTGGAACTAGAAATGAAAAATAAAATAAAAAGTCAGAAGGAGAGAAAAAAAATGGATAAAATCAAACCGGAGTACTTTGTCTTATACACATTGGCTAATTTGATGAAATATGTTTAATTACTTGTTTTTTGGCATGTATGTGCCACTTGTGAATTAGGAACCTTACAAATATGCCACTATCTTAATATCTGGTTGTACTCTCATCATTAAATTCAAAAAACAGATATTTAGGTCTTACCTGCTTGTGTGCTTGAGCATGGCTGCAGGAACAACTAATAACTGAAGAAGAGACTATCGCACTGGGACATGACCAGACATCTGTCAAAATATGATGTATTTGTGTCCTCACCTTTTCGCCTCTTCCATTTCCAGTTAGGATATATACAGCTAGTACCCAAGAGGATTGTGGCCTTAAAAGAGACTATAATGTAAAATACTGGTGAAATATCCTAGAAACCACCCTTCCCATTTTCTCTGTTGTCCTGCGTCAAGGGAAGCATCTTTTTTGGAACTCCTCTCGGCCATACTTTGACAGCTAATTAAGAGGATGATGAGTGCGACATTGCTCTGATGTGACGGGGAAAAATTAGAGATGAAAGAGGAGATTACATTTCTATTTATAAGATTTTAGTTTGCTCTCTCCATACCTTAGTCTTATGGCGCACATCAAAGTTCACTGAAACTAGGAAAGAGTGAATTTCGCTATTGCATACAAAACTATCTATCGCAAACACAATAACCCTCAATGTGTTAACTGTTATTGTACATAAAGGCGAGGGCGACGTTGAAATATTAAGACAATAACTACCAACACCTCCAGTCTGTATGAGTGGAAGGTGAGAACATTGGTGGTAAAAGAGAATTGTCTGAATAGCAAATCAGATTATAAATGCAACACCACCTTTTTATTTTAATGCCGGTTGCAAGCTCTGCTGAGTTAAAAATATATTCCTCTGTGATTTTATATAGACATTGCTTGTATTTACACGGCATGTTGATATATTGATATTCAAAACATATCCGTGAAACACCATGTAATTGTGGACATTTTTATTACACTCTAAGCATTTAGAGCAGTTGTTCTGTATTTTCCTTCAGTGACACATTTATTCTTTTTCTTGTTCTTCCATAACATTAAGAACAAGACAAGTTTACAGGATTTGAGTTCATGCTCCTCCTTTTATATCATTCTTGTACCACTCATTTGACTAACGCTGTCGCACAAATATCTGGTTTATCGACCTCCAGAACCTCTCAGACTGAAGGAAATGATGAAATTCAATCAAACCTCCAACGAATTGAGGTTGATTGATGTCTTGGTAGTGGTCTGGCCATTGCAATTCCAAGTGAAATCAGATAGACTCTAAACATGCTCTGAGTGAGGCCACTGGGAAAGAGAGAAAGACATAACAGATTCAGTAATTTGCACACTTTAAGAAATGCAAAGGTAGTGTAGGACATCTATTGAGGCATACCATAGATGGGAAAAAGTAATATTAAGAACAAATTGAATTGAACACACCATATAAACGTTTATTATCATACATTTGTCCCAAGAGGATGAATCCTGCCTTTGATGATCCCCTGTCTTGTCTTGAAGCACTAGCATGAAATTGACAGTTCTGGGTTTTTTTTTGTGAAATGTCTCCAGAAATACTCTATGGATTGCCAGGTTATTTTTTACAGGATGAATCCTAATTACTTTGGTGATTGACTGATGTTTCTACGAGGTCCACAGGTACATTTTTTCTGAAATATCTAAAGATCTTTAAGATGGATTGGGGCACAATTTGGTACAAATATTTATGGTTCCCAGACAATGTATCCTTTAGACCACTAACTTTTACTCTAGCAGCACTATGCATTGCAGCACTATGTGATTTTGAGTGAAATGTCTCTGCTATTGGACTACTATTGGATGGACCACATGTTAAAGTAATGACATTCCCATGAGCCTCAGGTGCACTTTGTGTAAAGCTCTTATCAGCAATGTAACCAGTTAACATGCCAAACAAAGCTGGTAAACATTTCGTTATATGTGCTAAACATCGGCATGTTATTGAGAGCATCTTAGCATTTAGCTCAGTGTGCCTTAGTACAGTCTCACAGAGCTGCAAGCATGGCTGTAAACTCTTAATACGATATACAATCCATGGTTTTAGTTGCAGAAATAGCTAATTTACAGTCTAATACCAACATCTTAAAAAAAAATGTATCTAGATAGATGTATTTCACACCTGTTTTAGATGGTATAAGCTAACATTTACTTTATTTCATTTTGGAATCAACACCTGCATAAGACGGAACAGATAAAATAAGAAACTGCCTCAGAGAAACCTTTAAGTGCTTTTTGTGAACAGTTCATCCAGATATGGGTCTTTGCTATACTAAGATAAACTTTGAAAGTCACTTTCAGTCAAGGCTACCTCCAAATGTATTTGAGGCTTGGCAGCACAGCTCCCTGACAGGTTGTGCCCCCGCTGCCCTAGTTGCTGCTTGGCCATCCTTTTCTCTGTATGGTGAAGGCACCGCTCAGTACTGGCATGCCTGTGGAGAGGCTGTGTGTAGGGGGTGTGGGGTAGTGTTGCTGGTTATGTGTGTTGTGTGTGGGTTTGGAGGGCTTGGCCCGCAACCAATCAAACAGCACTTGTGACTTGCATTTGCTCAAACAATTTACTTGAAATAAATCATAAAATCTCTCTGGTTTGAAGTCTTGATTGACTGACGAAGGGCAAAGAGGGACAAAAACGGTCCCACAGTTTTGACTCCAACAGTATCTCAAAGTCATATATTTTGAGGATTTATTATATATATTTTGAGTAATTTCCTCAAGATTAATTGCTCATTACTTTAAAATATGTCATTACATTTCAAAGGGGAAATAAGTAAAGAAATGATCTTCACAAGATGACAAAATAACCCTAGTCCATCAGGGGTTGTGTTCCATATCAGTGCATTAACAATATTTTAGATTGTATACTTGGATTCAGCACATTTTTGGTGGGTTTGTTGGCTGGTAAGAACAAACAAGATGCCAAACCCACTCATATTTTTTTTTATTTCACCAACGAGCTAAATGTGCTAGACATTTCAGCTATGAGGGCTACTAAGCCTTGTTCTCAAGCTAAAATAGGAAGTGACATAGCAACATTGTTAACGTATGTTACACTGTGATACATTACCTTTTTCCCAATTGTTATTAAACTTTATTGTTTGCTTGAATCATAGGGACACCGTCACTCAAGGGTATGGATGGAGTGTGATGAGTTGGTGGGGTGGGGATGGCTTGGTTTTCTTCTTCTGACACTCTCAACGCGCCCACACAGGATGGTATGCTTGTCATGTGTGGGCGCTTGTTGACATGTCATCATGGCTCTGTGCATTGGTAGCAGGAAGGCAGAGAATATATAAATGTGAGACATTGCCAACTCTTTTCTTTGTAGCCACCAGTCATAGATTGTCACAAATTTGCAATGTGTCTGAGCTTCTTTCAGAAGACAGCCTTGTTAATTGTTCATGTTGGCAACTGCTAAAATTAAGGCTAACCTACACATGATTAAAAACATTACATTGTAATAATTGCTCAGTGAGGGTCATTAAAAGACAGAGAGTACTATACATCTGAGGTTTGTACCATCAAACCTGATGAAAACAACTTGGTGGAAAGCATCCAGACTACATAAGGAAAAATTGTGAGTTTATTAACATGTTGATTCTATCTTTTAATCAACAAAATGTACTGCTTCACCGCATTGATTATATTGAACTGGCCAACTTTTTGTCATTAGTGCAACTTTTACCAGGATAATTAAAAAGTGAGACTAAGGTAAAAGCAGAATGAACTGAAATACGCTCACTGTGAATTGTTGTACTGAAAACTAACCATCGTTAGCACATTCATACATATTAAAAGACACACAAACTGTTCATGCACACACATACAATACACACAGTTGCATACAGGCACAGAGTGGGTACCTGCTGGGAATGTCTGTGGATCTGGACATGACCCTGTCAAGAGTCTTCAGGAGATTAATTTCCCAGGCCTGTTTTTTTAGATAAAAAATTGAGACGGGATTTCCAATGTGAGAAGTGGGTAACAAATCTGAAAATGATTTATATGTCAAAGGGATTAACGAAATCAGTACATTTCTCAGTGTCTTCATTGTCCTTTGTTTCAGTCCAATATTTAAAGGATTGTTAGACTTGTCAGAATGCATGAAGATGCTATAGGAATTGCCAGTGGTAGACATTAGCAATGCAAAATGAAGCTTGGGATTCCATGCAATGGTAATCACACCAAAAAAAAGCCATCCTAAGTAATTTATCTTCCAAAGTAATTTCAGTATTTATGGGATTCACCTTCAAAATGTAATGCAGCATGCAGGTAGAAAAAAAACATAGGAAATGAGAAATCCAGTGAAAAAGAGAATGAGGGAAAGAAATCCAAAGTAGGAGTCATAAAGTAAGAACAGTCTGCCATCCAGACAGGTTTCATGTGCCCTCCACCACCGGTGCCCTACAACCTTCTCATCTGACAAAGTTGGGAGGACACAGTGGAAATATGAGGCTGTCTCAGCCACCTCTATATTTGAATGCACTCATTATGTCTCGGTCTGGATAAGAGCATCTGTTAAATGACTGAATAGTAAATTGTGTGCTGAGGACAGCAGACTAGCAGGGCAGATAAAGGAGCTTTGTCTTAGTTACATTTCAGCAGGTAGCAGCATGGCTTAGACTGCCAACAGGTTTTGCAACTGCGCAAGCCTAATGGTGGATGACTGAGGGGAGGAGAGGGAGTCGCTGGGAGAAGACATGTGATTTTCCAGTTGTCCAAGCAGTTTTCTGTGAAATCACACGAGTAGCCTTGCGCTTTTTTCTAGGAATGTCCTGAACAATATAGATTTGGAAGTATGCATCATATGTCAAATTACGCCAAATATTAATCAGATAACAGAGATTGCATGTCTTTGACAGTAATGGCTTTGTTCATGCCAGCTTTTTAGAATAATGGCTCTTTAAATTGTTGTGTTTGTTCCAATATCAACAGATAGGAATTTGGAAGGTTGCTTTTTTGGATTGTTAGAAGAAATAGAACATGTGTTAGAGCTTTCGATTAGAAACAAAATGATACCGCCTATTGTTTTAATAAATGTGTCACTGTTCAATGGGACGGTGGGTAATATTTTTCCCAGAAAATGTGAAAAAAAGGTTTATGATAGTCATGGTGTTAGTGAATTGAGACTGGCCAATATTTAAGTTAAGGTAAAACTTGTTTTTTGATAGAATAACTTGATTGTTATTAACTTTTATACTGACAGCATCAAACACGTGATTTAAGTTCCAACTTCATTATCCTGTAGATTCTTCATAATAAACAACTTAATTTTTGAATGCTGTTTTTTTTTTATTTAATTGTTTAAATAGCTCTTTTAACATCATTTTTTTTTTATTTCAATAAACAAATCAATTTCTTTCACATAATGCACATCTTTAATTTATAAAATGATGGAGGTGTATTGATCAATATCAGTCAGCAGTATAGCATTCTGATTAAAATCCCATCCCAACCAGAAAGGCTAGCCATAAAGACATTTCCAGGCGAGATACTAAGCTAAAGAAGCTACAAAAAGGAGTTACACATTTTTTTTTTTTAATTGAGGATTGTGTTTTAGTACTTGAACATTATCTAGAACAGTTTTCTTGCAGCTGATCAGAATTCTTGGCTTGCTTTGCTCTTCGTTCAAACCTCCTATTTAAGGCTTGCACCCCCTCGGAGCTATTTTACCAGTGCCACTGTGCTAATCAATCACAGACCACGCTGTGTTTATGTAAGTGTGTGTGTGTGTGTGTGTGTGTGTGTGTGTGTGTGTGTGTGTGTGTGTGTGTGTGTGTGTGTGTGTGTGTGTGTGTGTGTGTGTGTGTGTGTGTGTGTGTGTGTGTGTGTGTGCATATTTGCACATTTGTGAAAGGGTGTTTAGCTGATGCTATTCGAATGATTATGAGTCCTTAAACATCAAGCATATTGCCAAATTGCCCTTGACAAACAGGAAATATGTTCTTAGCTAAGATAATGTGCTGCCTATTATTTTAGGCTATAGTGCTCTGCCAGAATGCAGGATTATTTGGAGCTTGCAGGGCGGCGGCAGCTGCACGCTTAGAGATACACAGAGCTGAAACAGGGAGCATCACCACCATTATGTTGCCAGTTATGGAGACAAGAAAGAAAATTGTAGGTTATACCTACAGGCTAAAGGAAATGCCTTTTGGCACCCCAGCACATATAGTAATTAAACATGCAACAATTTTATACTATAAAAAAGCAACAGGATTTGCGTAGCCATAAATTAGTCATAATGATACACTCTAGGGTGTTAAAAAATAACTTTTACACAAGGTATGGCAGCTACAAAGATTTGCTTTGTGGTTTCATGTGGTCCAATTTGGGAGTTCTCCAGCTCAATTTCCTACTAAATCTAAGAAAAATCTCTTTTTTTTCTACTTTCTTCCGACTGGTGAGTTACATATCAAAAGCAGTGGGAGGATAATATATTAAATATATGCCAATAAAAATCAGACATCATTAGGGCAATTCTTTCGACAAGAATATAAAGGAATGTCTTCATGAGTTAACTGTACTGTTATCACATCCAACTAATTGCATGTTGGCCATCATTGGTGGTTTTATAAATAATCTGTCTCAAGATTGTATTGACTACCAACATTATGAACATTAATAAAGCAGCATATAGCAGCAAACAACAATTTGCTACGGAAAGCTATGAATAGATAGTAGAGCAATGTCTTCCTGAGCAGAGATAGAGTCTTCTGTGTATATTGTTATCAGAGCTTCTTCTTGCTTTGTTTACAAAGCTGGGCTAACACTGTTAGCTCTGTCAACATGCTGAGAGCCATGTGAAGGCAATGGAAAATCTCCCAATCTCAGATCTTTCACCTTAAAGGCATGGCATAATATTAAAAACATTACACTTTTTTACTTTTTTGTTATGCCTTTACTTAATTGTACCTGCATTAATGCTGAAAAGAATGTTTGCACATACTGTATATGTGCATCCATGTTGTTTTGTCCTGTATTTGTCATGTCAAAAATTTTAAATCAGTTCTATCACTTCCATTCTGTGGGAGCAATATGTCATCTTAAACAAGGCTTTTAGATAAAGCAGGGGATATGTGCTAATATCTATTGTCTATATTTATCTATCTATATTTTCCTCTACTAAGACGCATCAACATTACATTATTTGAAATGTTTGTACGAAGAAGAGACTGCAACATAAATCATTCACACATCCCACTATATAACATCTCCATAAACACGGACGCATGTGACGTGAGAAAATCTCTCCATGTGTCAATTTCATATGGCAATGCATGACAGTAAAACAAAAATGAAATAGTGTATGATGAATAAATATACCTGCAGACATACATGAGCCGTAAAACAGCGTAAGAGGAAGAACGTTCCACAGTAAATCAAATGTCATCCACTGGAACTGTCAGGGCATTGCTGAAATGAATCACTAGTTTATATTCAGCCTGGGAAGAAGGTACACACAAAAAATACTGAACTATGGGAATGTAGTTTATAGTTTAAGTGCTGAATTAAGCTTGAAACACAGTGCTCAAATTAGTATCTCTATGACCTATATGATCATAACGTGTGCTGTATGATTTTATTATCCAGAAGAAAAGTTAGCATAACATTTCATAAATGTTAGCATAACCTAGCATAAGTGAAAAACAATTACAGTGTATTATTAAAATTGTCACAAATGATTGGACTAGTTGACTAATCGATTCAGCTTCCTATTATATGATGATTATTGATTCATTAACATGTAAGCTGCATGTTAATGCTGTTTGTGGTCGAGGTTACTTTAACTATTTAAAAAGGACAATAGGTTGTAACCTAAAACAATACATCATATTTAATAAAAAGATGATCTAAATTAAAATCTTAATCAGCAAAGTAACTAGTAACTCTAGATGTCAAATATATGTGGTGAAGTAAAGAACACATTACCACCTTCCGAAATAAAATAAAAAAATAGTAAACGTACAAGTGCCTAAAATCTGTACTTAACTGTAGTACTTAAATATCATTGTTTACTTTCCAACACTACATTTGGGTACAACTTGCACCAATAATAATGACAATAAAAAATTTCAGGTTTGGAATTTTTGGTGTTGAGGTGCAGAATAACTTCCTTAAAGAAGTTGCAAATATGTTTTATTATGACTTGCATGTCTTCATAATAAATTGAATAAGTGGAAAAGCAAATATGGAATATTAGCCTGCAAATGCTAGAAAGTAATTTACTCATACCATTTTGTAGTGTAAAGTATTTCTTTAAGACTGGCACTAAATGTACCCAAAGCTATACAACAGGATTTTATCATGGATGGATGTCAAAGAGGGGAGTCTGGAAAGCTGGTGGAGCTTGTACCAATTAAAACAGTTTGTGTTTTCTGGAAAACTGTACAAATAGATGTCCAATAGATGACAATAAATAAATGGGAACACAGCAGCTGAGACCATTCCTGCATCGGAGGCTTGCCATGGCTAAGACCGTGTCGGCAAGACTAACACAACAGATGAGTTGTACACCACCTGGCTGATGCATCCCACAGACTACAGCATTTAATCACTGACCCTTTGGCTCTGAGGGAGAGAGAGAGAGAGAGAGAGAGAGAGAGAGAGAGAGACGAGAATAAATGCCTCAAAACGAATTCTGAATCCATGAGATGTCATATGAAGCTTTAATTTTAGAATCCTCATGTAGCGAAATGACCAAATGTATTACCAGCCAAGATTAATCCTTTTTATATAAATCCCTACATTCCCTACTCTGTCTTATTATGAGAGGCCCGGTGTGTCTTCTGGATTCTATTCTCTTTCTTCCTCCCTTAAAAGCAGCAAATACTATATGCGGAGTGGTACATAATCTCATCCATCATGATCAATATCTCCATGTGACTGTCATATCATTGGAAAACAAAAAAACTCTTGCCACTCGCTGTTCCCAATGACGCAGAAAATAAGGTAAAAGTCTGAACATTACAGACTAAAAAAGTGAAATGGAAAGCCAAGTAAAACAATAAGTATCAACAAAATAGACAGCAAATGTAATGGATTGGGCACAACAACCTTTTAGATTATATGATTTACCCCTTCAGGCGGACACAATCCATGCTGCATTACTGGTAAAATCTTATTGGGTTTTAAATCTCATTATGTTTCTTCAAACTACACAAGTTTGATTTCTTTGAGTAAAACATGACTAGAGGGAGGGTTTGACAGAGAAGGCAGTAAGATAAAAGAAGAAGTGGCAAAAAATGAAGTACAACAGTCACATAACTAAATCCTTTAATAGCACTGAGCGTAAAATGCCTTGGCAGGGAGTTTTGGATGGCTGAGGTCTGGAGAAGATTATTTTGCTGAGTGGAGTGACAGCTAGCTTGTGAGCAAGTTTAGCTGGTTAAGCTTCTTCCAGGGAGGATGATTGTGGCACAATGTGGCACTGTGTCGATAAAGTGGCTACACTGACCCCTTTTTTTTATCTCCTCTATCTCTAAATCAGGTATTTTCTCCAAAATCTCATTTGTAAAGAATCTGGGAGCAAACTCTCATCCAATATGTTAAACTATTAAAGTATGACTTATATATGGTGTGTAACTTTTGGAAGCTGCTAACTCTTAGTACGTATTAAATTGAATACAATATATTGATTCTATACATTTCTTCACAATAAATGTCTCCCATTATTTTCTTTTTAAAAAGCTTTTATTTCTAACAGCAAAATCAGGAAGTAGTGGGTCTGAAGTTAGAGTAAAAAACCCTGAAGATGAGCAAAGCTGACAAAGCTGAAAAGACAACTGAACAGAAACACATACAGGATATAGGTTAGGGCGCATATAAGATATAAGATAAGATAAGATAAGATAAAATAAGATAATCCTTTATTAGTCCCGCAGCAGGGAAATTTGCAGGATTACAGAATATTATAGAAGGATGGTGTAGCATAACTGTCTCCAACAATATATTTTTCATGTACTATGTGCAACTAATTTGCTTTTGCTAAGAAGTTTAAGGAGAAAATGTAATGGCACTTGGATTTCATTCACAAGCAACATAAAGTTCCAATGCGGGAAATAATGTAATGCGTGAATTCTGCTAGATTGCCAGTGCACAAACATCATGAGGTAGACAACTGAGACATGAATGAGAATAGATATGAACATAATATAATAAAGGTAAATAAAAGGAAAGCAATAAAATGCAATTTCTTCAGCCATCAGAAATAGAAACATAAGCTTTGGTAGATACCATGAATCTGTAATAATTATAAATCCATCATATTTGCAAATGTATGTACTATCAGTATAAAAGGTCTGTACTGCTCATATACTGTATATAATCCATTACAGGATTAGGACCCTATGGAAAGGTTACTGTACATCCGTCCATATGGCTGTGGAAGGCCAAGTAGATTTAATCACACATTTTAGCTCATAATCTTTGTCATCAACTGGGCATGGTGTCTGAATGTTTTTTTGTTTTTTTTTGCAATGTAGCTGTTACTCAAATGAGGCCAGTGCAATCAGCCCTGACAGATTTAGAGCATGTTACAAGCCCTGTTTGTCACAGGCTGTACCTGCCACTCAGCGAGCAACAGAGAGAAAAAGAACAGGAGAAAGTAAATAAGACCATTTTGTCATTCGCCTTTTGAATATATTTAGGTTACCTGAAAAGAAGTAATTTTAGGGCCCCCTGGGGCTTAAATGCTGTGTCTTGATTTTGTTGAAAGCACTGCCGCCCACACAAAAAAACTGTACTAGTTCCATACTTTCTGCTAATTGCTTGTAATTGCCCAACCAAACTTTCTATAGTTCAAGACTGAAAGTCTCATTAATAGGTTTGATTGATTTGAAAGAACTGCAGAGTCACATTGTCACATTAAGAATTTTTTCTGCTTTGAAGACAAACATATTTTTCTTCATGCAGGTTCGAACTTTGGAGAATCTGTACAAGCGCCTGCTTTTCCGTTTTTGGATTGTTAACCGTACCATATTTTCACCAGCGTCTGGATTACTGTTTAGTGTGTATAATTGAAGACAAAGGCAATAAAGAGCTTATATTTTTCTGTGCGTCTACAAACCTGCATCCTACCTTCTCAATAAAACTACATCAAACCTGTCCAAGTCTTCGCATTACAATTTCAAGTCCTTTTGACCCAAAGTAGGTAAATCGTTCCTAACAAAACCACAAAGAACATGTGTCTCTTTAAGTCCTCTCTTGATTGCCTAATTTAAACAGACATGGATTGACACGGCAGGTGATGATTTCAATGTTTACAAAACAGCAGGTTTGAAAATACAATTTCAAACCTATTCAGCTTCAAGGGGAGACATCGGATGGTGAAGAGTTGTTTAAAAAAAAGCAACATATTAATCAAACCATGGCGACGGAAAACATAAAAAAAACATCATACTCAAGTGTATTAATATGAAAACAATCAAATCACCATTTTAAACTTATAAAGGATTTTTTTTAAAACCACACAGTATAATTGTAAAACACAGCAGTATACAGGATGTATACGGGAAGAGGGCAGAGGGTGTAGCCCTCTGTTTCTCAAATTCTCTCCACATAATCACCTGCGATTAGTTCAGGGGCTCAGGGTCTGCCACGAGGGCCTGAATATGTTTGCCAAAAGCCCCAGCTGGCCTTCCCCATTATTTGGACCAGGTACTGCAAAGTCCTCCCACCCCCGGAGAACATGCCATGCCTCCATCTTTTTCTGCATCCTCTGCCCATCAACAACACTGGTTTCTCTCTGTGTCTCCTTCTTGATGTTAGGCCAAGCCAAAGGCCCCACAGTTATGTTTATCAGTGCTTGATATAACTGCAGAATAAAAAATGCATTTGCAGTCGATTGATAATATCGACAAGCAGGGGGTCACTCTGCTCCAGTAGTAAACCCGACTTCATTCACACTGCTCATGACATATAACTAAGGTCATAAGTGTCGGGCATTTTACTTCATGCAGTGTCATCATTTGCTGATTGAAGGCTTTAAAAAACTGCATGTTTGTATTTTGTAAATGACTGCTCTTAGCTAGCAAAGCACTAAGGAAGCTAGCTAAGAGTTGCAAACACAGCTACAGGGTCAATGAAAGCTGCAGACAATGCACATTTTAGAAACGCATGAACATGAACAGGACATTTCTGATGTGCTGTATATTTCATGCTGAGATGCATCAATTTAGGGACAAGATATATTACATTACAGTCATTTAGCAGACGCTTTTATCCAAAGCGACTTACAATCAGTAGTATATTACATATCATTCACCCATTCACACACTGATGACAGGCTACCATGCAAGGTGCCACCATCAGACTCTAACTAACATTCATGCAACCGATGGCAAGCCTTCGGGAGCAACTTGGGGTTAAGTGTCTTGCCCAAGGACACATCAACTGCCGAGGCTGGGTATCGAACCACCGATCCTCTGATTGGAGAACTACCTTGCTCTCCACTACGCCACAGCCGCCCATATTAACTGCAGTATCATCACGTGTGTATAGATTTCTGCTTTTTTCCACATGGGAACAATAACTGTGTATACATAGGTGGTTTTAAAACAAAGGAACATTCCATTTGGGCTGTATGGGGGGGCTGCAGTCTGATTTTTTGTTGATTTGCTTGTTTCTCCTAATTATTCATGAAATGTAGCCTACTTTGGTATAAATGTCAGCTAATGAAAAATATTGATAGTAAAAATTTGACAATAACTCATGTAATGAGTCAATCTCTTTGGTGTGCGTGAATAAGTCCCTATGTAAACTAACTTGCACTATCCAAATTTGCGGGACCATCGGAGCGGCGTCTTGGCTAACTAACAACAACATAAATAACAACATAAGGCTACATTTTCAAAATCAAAGAATACATTTATTAATCAGAGCGCTCACATAAGAACATTTAACTATCAGACAATTTTAGTTTAAATTTGTGAACGATTCTCTTATATCAACTTGCGTCTCTCTTTCTGAATTAAATTAAATTCAATACGCTTCATTTGCATGAATGTAACAAGGACAATATTGCCACTCTCTCTAAGCAAAGCTTCAAAAGAGGGTGATCAATGAGCAAATAAAACACAGTCGACGACAGGCAATGCTTTACCAATCAGATTCGCCCAGGAAAATTCTCAGTCAGGGACCCCCTTACTACTGTGTACAAAGTTCAGATGACCCTGTTTGCTGCTACCCTTTCACAGCCTGCCCAATCAAATAACGGCTTACCAACAACTACTTTTCTATGGTGTGCTGTTAATTGAATTTTTTGAAATAGCCAATGTTAGCTTTCCTTCTGTTTATAAATCGTATGAATTCCATGATGACACATAGGCATTGAACTAAGCTCCCGGCACCCAACCCAAGTGGCGAGAGCAGCTCAGACCGCTTATCATGTGTAAACAGCCTGGGACCAGGGAGGGACAATCTGAGGCTGAGTATGTCTGAGGGTTAGGAGGGTGGAGAGAGAAAGACAATACAAGTCACAATGACAGGGCAGCCTGTTCAATGAAAACTAATTATTGTATTAAAGCAGTGTCATGTGCTTTTTTTTTTTATCAATAATTAAAATAAAAAAGTAAATGCATTTTCACATTGCAATACATCTTTTCAGTTTTTTTGCATCTGACTGGCAATTTTATGTGAGAGGTGGCAATTCCACCTTTCCAAATTTGTATATCATTAACTACTGCAAAATGTACTGAAGCAAATGTGTACACACATGAGAGTATGGCTTTGCTTGTTGTACTTATAATCCCCAAAGGCTCGAACAAAAAATGGCCATGGAGTAAATGGGTGGGGTGAAGTTTCACACTTGTATAATGTTTAAAAATGCTGCATTACTTACATTTATGAAATTCAATGAAATAGTGAATAAGTGAGATAAGAAGGTTAAGCAAGCATGCAAGAAATAAAAATAAAAAATCGAGATTAAGCTCTTAAATTATGCTTTGAAAAAGATAATACTTAAAACAAAATGGGCTAGTTGATCTTTTGAGTTAAATGTTCTAACTTCTTTTTCATAATAAAAAAAATAATGGCATTCTTTATTGATATAGCGTGATTTTTCTAGATCATTTTCTCAAAGTATTCTTGTAAAATGCAAAAATTAAGGTTTGACTATGCACAGCCAGAATGGAAATACCAGAGTCAAAGAGACATGTGTAGATCGATCTTAGGTCAGGCATAAAAGATTGAGATTCTAACACCTTACAATCCTGATAATCTCTCTATGCTTATCAGCGCGGAAGGACTAGGGAAAGATGGGAGCGTCCTGCTGTTGCTTATCCCTTCCCAGCATGGCCACCGCACTGATCAGAGAGGGAGGACACAGGTGGAGACCTGGAACACTGTCATCATCAATGCTCAAACAGAAACGAAACAGTCTGGCCCAGGCACCAGGAGCTGGATTTAGCCAAGGTGGGAAATGCCAGCCAAATGCCTTTCTGCTCCTCCTGATTCCATGCTCCCCCTCTCATAACAATATTAGGGGCTGTTCCGCGGATGGAGAGAAGGCTAATTTTCACAGGCAGGCCAGACAAATAAGAACAAAGTGTACTTAGCCACCTGTGGACCAGCTGGAGAGGAGATGGCCATGAGATGGCATGGAGTCCTCTGAGATTCAGACTGATGAATAATATAAATGAAAACAACAGAAGCACTGGACCTGCTGCTACACAGAACATTATAAAAAACCTTTATCAGAATTGCTAATGAATGGTTCAGAAACAACACTTAAAGGCATCAGCGACTTGATGATTAGTGTGTTCTGAGTCGCTGATATTGTTTTGGTCAAAATAAATCTGACCGCTGTCCTTTGTCACCTGCAGATTGAACCACAACATTTCATCTAACAAGTAGTCCTAAGGTGGTTGCTTGAATTGGTAATAAGTTTCTTGTTTGAGCTCATTTCTTACTATCTCGCCTCATCTTATGTATGTCTCCATGCAATTTGCAGAGAAAGTGTCTACATAGACCTTCCTAATCAATAATCAATCTGAGGCTGAAATTATAATTTTTTTGTAATTGAAATAGTCTGATTCAAAATCTGTGCTTTGAGGCTTTGATTTATTATGAAACAGACAAAAGCAGGGCGATTATCACTCCCGCACCAAATAGGGATGTTGAGGTTGAAAGTTAATAGTAGAGAAAGTGAAGGGAGAGGGCATGACAAGAAACAATTTGAACTATTATGCATTATTCTGCCTTGAAAGTGCTGCTGCATTAGCTGCTTGGCAGTGCTAGCTTTAGAAGGATAGTGCTCAGCTAAACATTGCTTGCTGGGTTAGTTACCATCACTAAACAATATTACATAATATTATATATAATGGCAATATTTCAATATTATATTTAACTAATACCTTGACAGACATTTGGGATGAAATTCACAAATGCTCCTTGTTGGGCTTGAGGTCAGCTTGTCAGACTTTTTGAGCCCCTTTTGAGTCCTTTATGCACATTGCTGACATAGTAAAACTTTTCCAAATACTGTGCTAAGAACCAGTGGGAAGAGAGTTTAAGATACCCCTGTGCGTTAAAGCAAGAAGGTGGCCCTTTCTGATCTCCGAATCAAGCTCATAGCCAGGAAGCCGCCATCAGCTATACTTCTTCCCACACACATGGCCTCATGTTGCTAGTGGAGAGCGAGCCCAAAGAACAACAAGGGTTGGTTCGCTACCATGCCCAAGGCTTGAGCCTGCCAACAAAGAAGAACCAGCGGGAGAGCTACAAGCAGCAGCCATCTCATTCCTTCCACTCCAGGTAAAAGAGCTGAGGACCACGGCGCTGCAAGAGATGAAGTATATTCTTTGAGAGCATTGGCTAAGGTGGACCATTAGACTATTTCAATAGACTCAGCGCTTCGTGGCATAGGTGTTTATCACTCTCTGAGAGTGTGCTACTACATCTGAGAAGAGGGGGCATATACTTGACCCATGGCCCTACATCTTCACACTGTCATCACAGCTAAATGCTGTTTGAGAGATTGGTGAAGTAAGGCTAACACCCACTAACAAGCATGCTTGGTAAATAATTTTTTTGGCACAAAATTGACCTCATTTCTAATCATTGCAAGCAGTGTTTTTGTTCAGGTGATACACAGTGAATTCACTTGAGTAACAGGCATTATTAACATTACATTACAGTCATTTAGCAGACGCTTTTATCCAAAGCGACTTACAATCAGTAGTATATTACATATCATTCACACACTGATGACAGGCTACCATGCAAGGTGCCACCATCAGACTCTAACTAACATTCATGCAACATCCAGTCCACACCGATGGCAAGCCTTCGGGAGCAACTTGGGGTTAAGTGTCTTGCCCAAGGACACATCGACTGCCGAAGCCGGGTATCGAACCACCGACCCTCTGATTGGAGAACTACCTTGCTCTCCACTACGCCACAGCCGCCCCAACATTGGCAACATTGGCAACATTGGCATTGTAGCACTACATTGTTATATCTATCTTACAAGGCTTTCTTTCATTGATAAATATATCATACTGTGTCTATAATTGTCCATCGCAATTCCAAATAATCAAATCAATGGTTATTTCCTTTAAGAAATGAACACGTGTGGCACTTTTAACACACTAATACATTTTCCAAACCGTTTAATTACTGATAATGCAATCACACTAACTCACTATATCCAATTATCTGCTTTACACTGACATCAGTCCATCCTGTGCTCCATGTTAGCACTGATCAGTATTAATCTAATCAATTATAGAATCATTTGACAAGCCAAAGGCTACGCAAATCTTAGACTAACTGAGCTCTGTAAAACATGTCATGCATTGTAATGAGAGAACTTGATGATATCCTCCAGCCAGAGACATTTGCGACAAGGGATGATTTTAAATATTGAGCATTAAAATAGTAGAAAATCACTATGGCATTGTGGCCAATTATATATTTCTGAAACTGGAGGGGTGTGGCCCCCTGAGAGCTGACTTTCCCCTGCCCTGATGCACATGCTCAGAAACATCATATCCTTGGTAATATTGGCTGAGCTGTGATTGCATTCTGCCTGAAATTCTGCAGTTCATTAACCTATAGTAGAAAAACTCCCCAGACGGTTGATCTAATAGAGAGGACACAGTGCTATATCCCCGTTGCTGCAATAACTGAAGAGTAAAGATAATTAGGGCCCAGTTAACAAGAGGAGATGCAAATTCTCTTTTCCATGGTATAGTTCAATTATAATTTGCTCCCAGTGGTGACTACCGTGTATACCCAAGGGTCATCCAAATACATCCTTTTTGCTTATATTGTATGGCATTTCCACAGTAAGACAGGTGTAATCCATTGGTTATTGCATGTCAATAACCACAACTCAAATGGAATCCTTCATTTAGCTCACACTTAGAGCCATACCAGGGAAAGTTGGCCCTTCTAATAAGGGGGGAAAGTACAAAGGAGTATAATAACGCCAATGCATAATGGATTAGCCCAGGTTTTGTGGGCTGAATATCAAGCAGGTTCTCTAGGAGGCCACCTGAGCTCTGTTACAACAGAGTTGTTAAGGTGGGAATAAGCCGCTAGGTGAACGCCCACCTAGCAACACTCACTTTGACCCACGTGATATAGATAAATGAAGCATGCTAATGAGCTTTCCAGAGGCTTCCCACCAACAGGAACGTATAATCTGTAAGGACTTGTCCCTGCTTGGATTCATTGTATAATAAAAGGAGAGCACACAGAACATCCAGAGCGATAAATATGGCTGGCTACTGAATAACAATATGATATTATGATGAAGTCATATAAAGTGAAGTAATCTGGCACAGTGCTTTATTTTATAATGTATGTTTCTACTTTGTAAAGCTAAAGTAATTTGTTAAAAACAAATTTCATTTAAGAAAACCTGTGCTACGGTGTCGTGGTTAAACTGGAAAAACTGATTAGGTGGTGTCACAACGTTGGTATTCTCAATGACCGCAGCCAAGATGTTCACATAAATACGCAGATGTTGAATGGGTGGAGGATGTCAGAGTGAAAAGTTGCTGCAGCTGGTGCCAAGATACACAGCGTTTGGAAATAGACACAGGTACACATACCCGGCACTGCCACAAGGTACTGGCACATGTTGAAGTGGACTTGGCACGCAAGCTTGCGAACAGATGTTATTCCAGGACAGATAATTACATCAGTGAGTGAGCAGACATTTTTCCACTTAATTTCCGTCTTTTAAAAGTGTGACTACTCCCTAGAGGCACTTTGCTAGAGAGCTGCCCCTGGACCTGGTACCTGGGAAGAAGCCCAAAGCACCCCAGTGAGAGTGTTGATCACCGGGTCTCAGTGTGACCTCGTCCTCAGTGGGAGGCCTGTCAGTTTTTCAGTGTCACTTCGACAGATCTGTTGCAGTGTGTGTGTGTGTGTGTGTGTGTGTGTGTGAGTGTGAGAGAAGTTAAGTTGTCAGCCAAATTGCATTTCTTTTCTGTTATTTCGAAACATATTCAGAATGCTCAAGCTAATTATGAAGAACAAAGGCTTTTATATTGTTGTGCAAAAACAAATCTGCTTTTTATTGTCAATTTTATTCTGTGGCAAGGACCAATTTCCTAAACTCTTAATTTTCTAGAAGCAATTATGAAGTAAAAGCAATCAATTTTGACCTTGATTGCTTTAGACTCCCTCCTGCAACTTAACCTGCATTGCCTAGTTATTGAGAATCATCTATGTCTCTACATGTTACCAATTTACCTCTGCTTAAAACATAGCCATTGTGTTATTTTCAGCCAAAAAGTCAGGCTTGACAGCGTGATAGCAAATTACTTTAGTGTGCTACATTTCAGTGTCAAATGATTCTCAATTATTGTCGATCTGGAAACGGGTAAGTAGGTTAGATGAAAACAGGACGATTTATCAGCAGCTCTTGGTTGTAATTAAGAAACCCAGATCCACAATGGCGAAGAGTTGAGCTACGGGACAATGGTTCTCTCCTGCCCAGGCCACAATAAATCTCACTTTAAATTAAGTTAGCATGTTCTGCTACATTGCTTAATGAGCTGCGCTAGTAAACAATAGTGTGGTACTCTCCCTGATTGATTGGTGACAGCAGCTTTACTGCTTTCATAAAGGCCTCAGAAGGACATCGGGGTTTCTTATGGCTGACGCTTTCATCACTTACCCCTCACAAACAAATGTGGGCACTTTGTTGCCTCAATACACAATAAAGCTGAGGGAGTAGTCCTACAAAGGGTGACTTCAGGGGTATTATGATTGTGGTGTGTGCTTGTGTGCGCACACGCCTATGTTTGTAGGTTAGTGTAGAGGAAGGGCGCAGAACTGCATTAGGGAAATTTACAGTCCATAAGACATTAGATAATTCATGGTGTGGAACCGTGCGATAAATAAAAGCACAAGCGTGGGTAAATAGTCTGCAGCAATGAGTGTCACACTTGAAAAAGACCTTCCAAAGACCTTTTTGCCTTTGACAAAGCAAGTGGGCACCAATAATTCCTCCCTACCTGCCACTTGTCTGAAAAATAAGTGCCCATTCCTCACATGCTCTACTTAAGACAGTCTTTTTCTAATGAAATAGATAGCCTATAAATAAATGAAACTTTGATTCAGTTACCTAAAATGCGTTTTAAATGTCAGCTTGGCTGTGTCAGTTTTCTAATCTGTATTATTTTTCAGTTACTGATTTAGTTGGGCAAATAAACATTAATTCTTTGCAGTCATGTGTTTCTGTCTACCTCTCATTGAAAACTCTAGGTAACTGTACAAAGTAGGAACTTAAGCCAGTCCATGTGGTATAATTAAATGTAGGGGCCTCTATGTTGTGGGAAATGAAGTGTGCAGTATTGAGCAGTGTTGATATCCAAAAAGCCCTTTCCCATCGATCCCGAGGAGAACTTAGTTTAATGTCCTTGGAAAGTGCGGCAGGTAATCTATTGAGTTATCAAACTGTGAAGGGCCAGGGAATGCCGAGGCAAATTGTGATTCCTACAGGAATTCTTGTTGCACCAAAGCTTTCACCACCACCAAACTGTCTTCCATCTAAACTCCTGCACAAATCTACAGTATTTATAGACCACTCATTTCTCTTCTGACCTTAGATATTACAGTGTTTGAACTTTAGTGAAGGGAAAAAAATAATGTAATGTAAGGGAGAACTGGCTTTGGGTCCCGAGGGAATTCATTTGCTATAACTTTCTGTTGACAGAAGGACATGACAAAAGGACATGTCATACACAGGAAACATGGTTAACACTTCCAATCATCTCTGGTGTGAAAGAAAAATCACCAGGATAACACTTGTGCAGGCTAGGGGATTGTCTTCCTGTCACAAAAAAACAAGCAATGGCACATGGTAAGTAAATTAAAATTGTGTCATTTTCTACCCGTCCTTTCTGATAGCGTTCAAACCATTGAGCTCAAATAGAGATGGCATTCATCCGGTCAGCTCCTGGCCTCATATAAGTGACAAATGAATAAAAAAAAAAGGTGCAGGTGGCAAATTAGGCCCAGCAATTGTGAATGAGCATATAACCCTGTGGGAATGCCGATATGCATATATGTTTAATAAACTCATCAGGGAGCAGGGATGCTACTAGCCCAGACTTGGCACATTTTACAATGGTTTAACGATATCTATATGTATCACAATCAGGCAGAAAAAGAGCAAATGACCAGAGCAGGAAGCTGAGAGATTCATTCATTTGGGAGAATGAAGGGTGTGAGCTGGAGATATATACAGCAGATTGTGCCTCTCTGTCTCCAGGGTCAGGCTTGTGTTTACCTCCATCTAAAGCCCATCTCCCACAAGAAGCCTAAGCTCAGCAACAATATGGCTCAATTATGGGCAGCCATTACCCCTACAATTCTCTAGTGACATGTAAGGAGGTATTAAAAATGTGTAATATCTGAGCAACCACACGCCCGGACGCACTGACCTGATATGTGACATTTTGGATTCTCCTGCCCAGAACTTTTGTTCTGGAAGACTTGTCACAGGAAAAGCCATGTTCAATAAAATTGCTTACACTGTCAGGAGGGGCTGTGCTGAAGGACGAGAAGCAAGTTTGAACAATATTGTGCTGTATATTGTTCACAGTACAAGATTTTCTTCACAAAAATCGGAAGGAGGTTAAGAGTGTGTGAAGTTGCAGGGGTGAAAACAGATACTTGAAGATGCCATTACATGAATGACACCTAACATGCAGACTGTTCTTGTGAAAGAAAAGAATGAGGAAATACAGAAGGTCTGACATTTGGAACACATTTTCATCTTTTCAAGGAAAGAGGAAGTGTCTCTTCACTTGTGTAGTTCAGTCCGCTCAGATGTAACACGCATACACGCATAAAAGAAATACATCCACAGAGGCTTTGGCTACATTCAAACGAGGTATACACAGGTTCACCTTTACTACAATATCCGCTACACATCAGCAGCCTGTTTTTATTGTCACTATACACATGTACACTGATGAACCATATCTCTGCCATATCATGCAGATAAATGTCATACGCTTCCAATGTTTATCCCTTAAGAAAGCATCATGGCACCTGATAACAACACAATGTAAATTAGACCTTTGGCTCTACTGTACTATAAGAAAGCCTGTCACATCAGAGAATTAAATGCAAATCATGCATTATCGCCAAGTACACTCCCTGTCCAGGAGAGTGATGCCTTTGTGTTCTCTTGCAGCAGCAGAAGGTGCACGGCCTTCTGGGGGAAAGAAAACGAATGGATAGAAAAACTGGCCAGACAGAAAACTGCACTCATGACTGAAAGGGACTTGTCAATCACATGAACAATACCCTTCCCTCGCCCTGTAATTATGGGTTTCATTACACAGCCATGCACTCTCTCATCCTGTCGCTATACCTCTCACTATATCTCTGTGCATGTCTGCACCGACAGGCATACACAGGCAGTCACGAACACGCATGAAGTGAGATACAGAGAGAGGGAGACTAGCTGCAAAAAGGATATATGAAAACACTTGCTTTTTTTCTTGTAATCTTCTTAAGGAAATGTACGCATCAAAACAAAAATATAGTAAATTCTCAGGCTTGGCTTTTATGGCTTGTGGGAGGAAAACAAAACCGTGGTGAGTTTGAGCAATGCAAAGACACAGCAACAACGAAATGTCAAAGGAGATTTTAATCACAGATTGTGTTGGGTGCCTGTAGAGAGTTCCATCTACAGTCAGCTACAACGAGGCTCAGAGCACTCAAGTCTTTTTATTCATTTAAAAGCTGCACCTTACATATGCAGTCTGCATGAACAGAGCTGGAAATCTCATAAGGAGCATCCTAGTGATTTAGGAATTTATAATTTTGTGGTTGGGGTAAAAATACAACTTGTTTTCACAGGTTATGACTAAAAAAGGATGTCTATGGTGAAGTCTTTGTGTACACCTGTGCGGGCAATTACGCTCCATTTGCTCTTACATGATCACTGAGCTATAAACTCCTGCTGTGAATACGTGTTTGGAGAAGCCACTCACTAGAATATCCAATGCACCATGAAAAATATTGAAAGACATTGAAAATTGGTGGTTTGGTTCTGCACTTTCAAAGGCTCATATTGATTAATTCCAGTAAGTTCACAATGGCTGTGTGTGGATGTGACTGCAGAGGTTTTAAATAGAACCTTATTATTAATTGACATCCCACACAAATGTGTATTGTGTTCCATGCTGGCCATGTTACATTCATTCTTTTGACATTTGACAAAGGACCTCAACATTTTTCATGAACTCCCCCCATATAATAAGCCCGTGGCATTAGGGTAGTCTACTCAATCTTTCATTCAGTCTTTTATTCTGATATGCATGTGCTATAATGCTTTGGTGGAGGCCATTCAGAGCCAATGAATGGATGTAATTGAGAGGCTGGAGCAATACACAATTGAAGTCTTTCACGGGTTTTATGGATCTGAGGCTAATTAATGAAAAATAGGAGCCACATTGTCTCCCATCAAATCCAATCCTTAATTCACCAGGGTCCCAATCACCCCTTCACTGGAGCCTTACATTTTAATCATCCTACCTCTGGAGCACAAGGCCAGTCCCCTAGTCGATTATTGCAATTCAATTTAGCATATTAATTATAGCCGCTGCCAAAAGGAAAGATCTTTCTTACAATGTTAGGTGAACTTACTCTATGTTTTCCTCTCCCTACATGTTTGCTTATCTCTCGCTGCGTTTAGGGCATGTATATTTTGCATTGTTACTGTGGGATACGGTATGATAATTTACCTCCCTGCACCCCGGACACAAATGAGTGGACAACTCCACTGAGGATCTCCCACTGTTAATCCTTCTGTAAAGACTAATAAGATCAATGATGCCCCCCATGGGAGGTCAGGCACTTCAAGGGATTCTTGTGGTGGTGTTGCAGATGCCCTTGACCTTTCTAAAATACCCGTGCGTGAGGGATTTAGAGTACTGTGCAAAGGCAGTCTGCTGTAATCTGAACGACTCTGGTCAAGAACTGTTGGCTGAACGAGAGGAACATCTAAGCAGTGAAAGTATTGCTTTATACAGGATTTACATTAGAAGCCACGGTACCAGCAGGTCTCTGTGACTCAAGACTGTATTCCAGACTCATCCTAATCATTAGGGTTTCCACCGTATCGCAAACCCGGCAGCAAACAGCGTATTGTTCTTTACATTAACCACACCCAATGCCATTGTGTGCATTGTCTTGGACACATGCAGCAACTTTCACAAAAAGTCTCCACCACATCAGTTAGTTTAGGTGCGAGGTTGTCAGCTGTGTGTGTGTCTGCCTGGCATACTTTTCCGCCAGTGTATTGCCAGCTCGGCGTAATATAAGCGTTAGTTAGTGCCCGGTGGAGAAAAAGAGCGTGTTTAATGATGAGTATGTAGTTAACACTGACGTTATAGTTCTGAACGTATAAAACCAGTGTGCACAGTTGGTGATCAAACGCCAAAACTCTTCAGGAGCCAATCCAAACTCTTATTTTCAGTGTAATTAGCATTAATTGGTTAAAATTCGGTTAACCATTAATTAACAACATCCCTATGCCAAACTATGCTCTGTTTGTATTAGGAAAAAACAAACTTGAATGTTAAAATGTCTGCAACAGCATCATGTTGTTTATTTGATTCTTTTCAATCTGAAAGTAAGGATAATTTAAAGAAAATATAACATTGTTAGTACTATATTGGTATTATAAATTACCTATACCAGTACTCTGTATTTGCAAGTATTCTAATGTAAGTTCTTGAACTTGTACTTGGTCTGAAAAAAAGTGGCATCAGTGCAACCCCAGTTTAGAGGATTTGTCGTTGAGTAAATGCTACAACTCCACAAGCCTGCTCTGAAGTGTGGTGGTACGGCAGCTGAGACATGCTAGACAGCATCAGGGTGAACAGGCTGTAGCTTGGGCGGGTGTCGTCTTTTTCTTAAATAAGCTCCATGGTTTTACTTACGTTGAGCAGTAGGTTATTTTCTGAGCACCGCTCTGAAAGATTGTTGATTTCTTTCTCTATTTGAAGTCTCATGGGTGTTTGTTATCCGTCCAATGACACTAGTAACAGCTTAAAACTTCACAACGGAGTTAGCTTCATTTCAGCAGTAGCAGTCATAGGTGTTCAGCATGAACAGGAAGGGGCTGAGTACACAGCCCTGGGGGGCTCCAGTGTTCAAAACTAAAGTGGAGGAGGTGTTGCTGCCTGGGGTCTGTTTGTGAGGAAGTCTAATAACAAGTTGCAGAATGAGGTACCCAAGCCGAGAGTGCAAAGTTTCATGGGGGAGATTGTGGTAAATGCTGATCTAAATTCAACAAAAAAACATTCAAATGTAGGTGCTGTAATTTTCAAGACGTGCGAGGGGTGTGCTGTGATAGCCTAAAATAATTCCCATTTAACTTTCCTCACATAATACAAAACATTTTCTGTTTCATGTCATTTAATGCTTGATAGCCTGATTTGTAAACACTGCACTAAGACTAAGACGGCCAAAGGCAAAGCTTTGCACATTACAATGCTGCAGACTCTGCGTGATGTGAGGTGATGATAAAGTGAGTCCCCCTGCTGTGGGTCTCTCCTTGCTTGGTGCAGAGGACTGCAACCCCCCCCTCCCCCCCGATGCGGAGGCCTCATCTCTGCTCCGCTGTCCCTAGGCTCCTGGCATTCCTGCCCAGACCCCTGTCAAATCCCAGAGAAGAGGCAGATGGGCCTGGCTTTTTATGTACTAATCAAGGAGGAATTTGCTCCCTCACAGACACGTCACCTCTGACCCATGTGTCTAGTCACATTCATTATTCATACTCACTGAGGTGAGCCGCTGTAAAGGGTCGAGAACAGAGTGGAGGATGAGCAGGCGAAGGGGAAGAGGATGCAGGGTAGGGGGGGGATGAGTGTTTGTCGTGCTATGCTTCAGCTGCCAGCTCATCCCAGTTTTCAAGTGTCCCCTCAGTCCCCCATACAAATACGGAGACCCTTGTGTTATATTTAGGTCAAACCATTGTTGGCCCATATTGTGCTTTTTCTGCCTTCACTCACACACACTCCATACCTCCTTCATGTCTTTTCCTTTTTGGTGATAACTAGGGACAAACCATCTGGATAGTGTCGTCAGCAGAATGGCTGAGTTAGGAGCAAAGGAGACAGGAGTCCAGCTAGGGGATCCTGGGGTTTGTTCTTCAGGTCAGATGAAAGGTACTTGCAAGTGGTTGCCTGGCTTTAAACAATATTAAAACTTGTTTTCCTAATAATTCTTAGTGACTTTATTGTATATGATACAGTATACAGTGGTTACTGCCATATTTTACTATTTCATAGGCCTATTTTAAATTATCAAGATGTTTCCTGATTACCTTTTTTACTCAGAACTTTAACTTTGACATTGGCAGTTTGGTTGGTTTGAAATGGAAAATCCAGACACTTCTTTCCAGTCATTTAAAACCTGCAGGGTTACCGATGGCTCACAAAAAGTTGATTAAAACAGCCAGGTTCTGGGATATGTTTTTGTGCTGTAATTTAATTTGGCAATTTATATTACCACTGCTATGTTTTTCATTGTAATTCTTCATCTTTACCTCCTTCTTAGACTTGTTCAATTTATCATGAGAGAGTAAATCACAGAAGATTGAAGCTTTGCAAACCTAGCATACCAAAAGAAATAAGGATATTATAGAATTTAGTTTTCAGGTGAATAGACACATTTAGATAAGATATACTTTTTTGCTCATTAAGTACATGTACTCACCTGTCCGATATTTTTTAGAGCGTCAATGAATGCACCAACAAGCTGAGTTATCAAAACTGTCTGTACCGACCAAATGATGATAAAAAAATAAAACACTCACTGTGATAGATGACTTCCTTTAAGTGAGTAAGTATCACATCTCTGTAAGTTTATTTTACTACAAACTGAGTTGAACTGAAGAACTATGGCTGCTTGATAGAAACTGGTATGGCTCCTTTCAGGCTACAACCCACAATCAGATTTACATCAACTTGCTACACAGATTCATTCAGTTTTTAGAAATTTAAAAAAATAGGGTTAATGTTTGTGACCAAACATAAAGCTCTATAACTTAGTGATCTTTGAACAAATGTAATACAATATGACTGATATGGGTGGAAATTAACAGGGGTCCTGTGATACAATATTATCATTTTACCAAAGTCCCAATACAATATTATTGTGATATTGTGACCTGCTGAGAATTGGGATATCAAACATTGAGATATATTGTGATTTATTAGCTATTTTCATTTGCAAATTATGCAGTTTTTCAACATCTGTAAGATAAAGTTTTTAATCTATTCATCTCACTTCACTTCAGATTTCACCACACACAAACAAACGTCTTTGCAGGTATGGACACCATAGATATCATAGCTTCTTTTGTTCTAATGGTTATGAAACTCTGATTTATATAACTGCAGTTATGGCCAAATCGGTTAATCCCGACATCCCTAATTGCAGTTTTAATAGTCTATATAATAAAGGATTTCTACTTGGTATTTGTGTGTCGACACAATATTGCCATAAACATATTGCAGTTCTATGCTTTAGCGATTTCTTTCCCCAACCCATAATGACTGGTTACTACCTTTAGCAAACATGACAGTAAAGTAAAAGCTTTAGCCTTGTTCTAGTGGGATTAATTTGCCAGAAATACTTTTGAGTCATTTTGAAGGAGCAAATCCAGATTCATCCATGGTCAAGAGTGTCATTAAAAAAAAAGTGTTTCAATAGCTCCACACAATTTCTTAACATGAATAAATAAATAGGTAAACCGAAAAACAAATCAAAAATAGCAGAAAGGTAACTTTCAATAGTTATCACCAATTTCAGGTACTTATTCAGTGGTAACACCAAGTATGAATGGTGAATGATAAATATGTTTTCTGAGCCACCAAATATTTTTTCATTAGGCAACATTGTGGAAATGTAGGAAACAAGCTACTGGAACACTGATATGTAAACCCTGGCTGGATTCCATTGTGTCCAATATTGCATGCATGTGTGTGCATGTGGTATACAGCATCAGCTTCTCATTTTATGTCCTTGTTATAAATGTTGTTTTAATTTCTGCCAGGATATATATGCAATCATTCGTGTATGTGTGTGTGCCTCTGCTGCAGCAAACATATTTTTTTGGGTTGGCCAGGTATGGCTGCATGCTCAAGGGCGTTTTATGGTTGCAGTGAATCACACTTTCTCAAAACACCTTTTATTGTCTGTTTTGACTGCGTGCTGACTCCTCACTCACAACTCTTAACCGGCCCCGCTAGTAGTAACACAGCTGAGGGAATCCTCCCATGCACTTCCAATCTAGAAAGGTGATAAGACAATTTTGGGTTGCATTTATTCAATCACACAATACAGCCGTTGTTGTAAAAGACACACCAGGCGGAGATCTGTATTCTACTAGAGAGCACCTTTCTAGTTTTAAATATGTATCTAGTAATTTATAATTATAAATATGTGCCATGTTAAAAACTGTTTCCTATTTTCTTAAGTCATTAAGACTGTGCCACAAAAAAATTGCTTACGGTGGTACATTAGCCACAGAAACACTTTAATGTCCTATTCATACCACTTAAAGTTCATGATAGCCATGACAACACGTATTTATGAGAACATCAATATATATCAACAGAATGAGAGGGGAAAAAAATTGTCTGGAGTGCATGCGATACAATGCAATGATTATTAGTAAGACACTAAAATGCAAGAATGTAATAAGGTCAGCAAGTACCAGAAAAATGTGATCACACTTTCCAAAGACTAATTCCATATTACATTCATGTTAGTGCACTAATCAATTTAGATTCACCCATCAAGCTTAGTCAGATCATTAGGAAGCAATTTTCATTTTGCCTGAGAGTCCATTAGTTGCTCGAGTAACATTGGACTCTAAATTGATGCGCTCAAATTGCATCTGGACTGATTTCAGAACAATAACAAGCACAGAGAATTACATGCAAATGCATCATTAGATTTAAAAACACATTGTCAGTTGCAGCCACTGATGGTGCAAACACATCAACAGTAACGTCTTCACATTACTACCAACTTTGCCTCTCATTCCAATTGCTTCTGTTATTGATGTGTTTATGGTGGCTTTGGGCACCCTTGCTCCTACACATCTTAATAGATGGAAATAGCAGTGTGTACGCTCCACTGAGCAACACAGGAAGTGACTTTCAGCTACCTTACACAAGGTGGGCAAATCAGTGGGGAGCCAGCCATTATGGCAGTGTTGTGGTTCATTTGAGTGCCATGCAGTGTGCAAGAAAACATGATCTTTCCAAGAGGCCAGGGGATTTGGCACAGCGGGGTCGCTGGGGAAGAGTTGCCCCGTAAATTACAACTAATTACAGCTTCTATTGAGCTGAAATCCAGTCTGCTCAGACCCACAATTCCACTAAGGCACAGGAGGGATTTCACTTTTCCCCACTTAAAGCTCACTACCCATAGACAGCGCTGAGAGACTTAACAGCATTCAAATAAGCAGCCTAACGTATACTGAGATGTACTGTGTGTATAAATATGGAAACTGCAGAGCGGCGTTTTATGCAGTCATATATTCAGGAAAGATATATGAAATATATGTGAAAATATGTCTAACCCTAACCCTAACCCTAAAATAAGAGCGATTTAAGTAATTTTAATCTCATTTCATAATAGATTAATAATTACTTTAACATTGACATACTCAATCTCAAATTTTTCTAATAAGATCACTACTTGAAAAATTGCCTCCCTTCTGTTTTGTTCTCCCACAATATTGCAATTAATAGAAATGAATTAGACACTGGACACTCTGTTCATTGCTAGGTATGATGTAAGTGTGATGCAATTCCCTCTGCCCATGGTGTCAGAAAAAGCAAAGTAGTTTTCCATTCTGTTACAGTGTGAGTTCTGACAGAAAAGAGGATTAAAAAAAATATATAATAATAATATTCTGCATCTTAGGTACCTGCATCTTAGGTACCTGTGTCATGGCAAAAAAAAATTTTTATTATTATTATTATTATTATTATTAAAAACTTTTGTCGTGTGCTGCTTCACTAGACCGGGGCCTTTCTTGTTCCTTTAAAATCACACATTATGCACACAAGACAAGCTCCGGCCCAGAGGATGCCAGCATTGTGAATTGTGTTTACAAGCATCTTCACACAGTAAAGAAAAAGCCCACAAGCAATATAGGCTAAACTCTGTAAGAGAGAGAGCGATAGGTTATGGTGTTGACTGAAAGAGACACATTCAAAGTGATTAATTAATTTCAGAGACCAGTAAAGGAGAAATACAATAATCACAAACTGTTTCAGGGCTACTTTGTGTGTAGGAGGTGTGTTATATGACCTGAGAAAAAATAAGATTATTGTCCATGTTTGGATTTGTTTCAAACCTCCTATCAGAAACTCCACAGAACCTAAGAGTGACTATAAATCCTCCCAGCCCGTCTCTGCTTTTTATTTTTTTAAAGATGATCTCCTAGGAATTGTTCATTGTACTGTTACCATGGGCACAGGAACAAATTTCCCCTCCTTCTTTTTTCTCTGTCCGAGCCACTATTAAGGAAAAAAAAGTAGGGAAAAAAGGAATTACTCACTCATTGCATAGCATCATACCTACTCGTCGGACCCACTTAGCGTGGCACAGGGATGATTGCCACCAGCCTGGCCTGCTATGCCAGTCATTGAGATGGGTACAGCTCTCACACCATCTAAGAAAGGGAAATTGTCAGAATGGACTGGGGGTGGGTGGTAACTTTTGTGCCAGACTCTGGGCTGTTGAAAGTGAGTGTGGTGCCCAATCTTCTCAGTGAGGGTAGCAGACAGTGCGCACATTAACACCTGTGAGACTCGTAAGCCAGAGCTTTGGCAAAGCCTCTTAGCCCAGGCCTGTATCATCCATTTTATGTGCCACTGGCATAGGATGCATTTATACACTGCTGCCTCACTTCTCCATTACTGAGGGGTATTTGCTTGACGGCACGCCCTCTCTGGAATTACGCTGCCTTTATCTTGGCACAGTGTGGCCTTTACAGTCGCGTGACTTTCACAAACAGAGGGAAACTTTTTTCCAATTTAGAGAAATGAACGGCAGAGGTCGTGTGCGCATATATGTACAACACATACACACCTGTACATAACCACATTAACAATTCATGATAGTTTACAGTACATTTACTCACAGTTCAAATCCTAGCTGACACCCTTGCAAACACCAAACAAGCTTGGTCTGCGATGCCATTTAGAAAGAGTCAATCGATGAGAGGAAAACTTATGGAACTAGTTTGTTCATAGTAATCTTTTGCAACAAGTTCACAATGCAGCTGGGCTATTTTTTCTCCTGTCATTGCGGTGAGTTACTGCTCTGTGGCATTTCTGATGTGGGTATGCAATATTCCAGAGAGTTCAATATTGATTAGTGCTCTACCAATTGTGTAAGACCAACAAGAATCAAGAACATTATAACATTACACTTCAAAGGTAACATTTACTCAAAAGTTTCTATCAGATTGAATAACTTTTAGCTATTGTACTTGTAAACTGGTAATTTAGTGTATATATGCAGAAAAATACATAATTTACTCGCTGTTATGTAGCTGCAAAGTAAAAGAGTACAAAGAGCATTTAAGTGCCATTAGAATTTCAGATATAAGAATCTTAAATACATTACGTTATTATTTCATTACAGTCATGAAGAAAGCCATTTCAATTTCTACTGTTGAAGCTTCCAAACTACCTCACATCTCTTCTCTCATATAAATCTCAGTACAAAATCCAGTAACTATTTAACCTTTGATTTCCCTCATGTTCCCTTCTGTTGGCAGAACTGGTTGCAAAGCACCTTTTAAATGGAATTAACTACAAACTGCCTTCAAAATAAAGGCTTGTGGAGATTTTACAGCTTTGTTTTCTGATGGGTTTTTTTCTGATTTCTAACTGTTTTTTAATCCTGTTTATGTGCAGTTCTGTTGTTTCTGTTTTGCTGATTGTGTTCTTCTGAATATTTCCTGTTTACAGTTGTCTCTTGGAGTAGAGTCCCTAATCTCAAAGATTGAATAAAATATGTACAATGATAGCTACTGTATAACGTAACGGTCTTTAAACTTAAAAAGTATGCTCTAAATCCTAATAGGAATGTTATACAGGGATTAAAATAGTAAATTGGTTGAACATATATACATATACATCCGCAGACATAAATTGTTATTGTTACTGTTTTGTATTTATATCAAACCTCTACTTTCTTCTCTGAATTACATTTCTATTTGCTATGTTGTATCACTATGTGGTTAAGTCAAGAAAACAATATACACAATGAGATCATTAAAGTTTCATATTATTAGCCCAGTAGGGGAAAGTACAGAATGCAGGGAAATGGACATCATTACTGAGTACTACTTCCAGAAAAACATAATATTTTTTTTCTTCTTCTGGCTGACATTAATGATTGGCTTCTTTGTCGTTCCATGGCAGAGCTTGTCAGATGCAGCTGCTATGGAGATGAGATCCACCTCAGGCAAAATAATGTTAATGGCATTCCCACACAAACACCTATCACATATATCTTTAAGATGCTACACACCCACTTCGGTGTATCCTTGCTGTAGCAGCAACACACTGCAAATCTAAACTATTTCTCTATCCTTGAATTGGTCTGCAATGTTTTTCTTGAGAATTGACTTCGCCAAAATAATAATAGGAAAACATACATTTAAAAGTTAAACATCTGGAAACCTGTTGGTGAATTTTTTGTGAACATTTGGCTCAAGATATGGCTGAGGTTAATACATAGATTTCTCTTCCCTGACATGTATGTCATACTAACACACTTTTACTATTAGTCCTGTAACTTGACACGGGGCTAAGTAATGTCACCACTGTGCTGACAGCTCTCCAAATGCATGGGGATGGCGAAACAACAGTTGCGAGGAAGTGTGGAGAGATACTGAGGAAACAAATAAGAGATGATGGGGGAATATGGTGGACGCATCTGTGTGGAGGATGCTGCGGCATGGAGACACAAATCCTAGGGGAAGGGGTGAAGTGGGCTGCGGCTTATGCCACATCCCTGTTGCGTGGCTGCAGAGAGGAGTGGAGGCTAAAAATGATCATTAAAGTCATTAAATCGAATTGAAAGGTGGCTGCAGCCAGGTGAATGCTGAATTCCGTCCAGTATCTGTGGGATTAAGCAGTGACGTGAATTCCTTGTCGGTAATTCTTCAAGACAAATAGCAAGGCTCCCTAGACACCGCCCCCTTCATGGCAGCAGGCAGCCTGCACTAATTAGCAAGGGAGGTGTGAAGGAGAAATCATTACTTTATCCACACACTGTGCCCTACATACCCCTCTCTCTCCCCCTCAGACACCATCAGTCCACCTCCCATCTATCCTCTTTCCACAATCTGCAACATGGTGCATGTTCATTTGTCTCTAAGCATGCATGAATTTGTGAGTAAAAGTCTGTACCCACCCAGCAACCGAGAATACTGGCAGTGAGATCAGAATTGAGACCCCAGATAAAGGCATGAACCGGAGATGGGGAAAAAGGAGACAGAAGAGGAGGGAAGATGATGATGGAGGTGCTGGAGGGAATAGAAAAGAGCATCAGACTAACCACTTGATAAAGGAGGTGGAGGACGGGATGGGGGGAAGGGGCATGTGCTGCAAGGTGTGGACAGCACATCGCCATGACTCCCTGGGTGTAATTATGATAGAATGGTCTTTGATTGATTGTTTGAGCCTGCAGAGCCTCCAAAGCATCTCTGTGCTGTGGATGAGGCCTTTGTGGCAATGCTTAGACCCTCGCCTGTGGACCTCAGCTGGGCTCCTATTCCCAGCAGCATGATTCATGTGCACTGGAGCACACTTCTGACCCAGGCAGGCCTGCAGCCCAAACCATCAGGTAGAACTCAAAACAGTTGCCCTCTACGCAATTTATGAGCTAAAAAAGCGGAGGGGCAACCACCACCGCCACCAACTTCCACTTTCATTTTCTCGTTTTAAAGCATTCACAGCTGTTCAGGATAAGATCTTCTTACCGCAGAGCACAGATAGCCAGAAGGGGAAAAACCCTGCGGTAGGCTGATCTTGCTAAAAGTGCCGCTGTTTATATGAAGACACAAACCGCCACAGGCTTACCAGTAGGAGTACATAGTCAAACCAATCAGATATAGGGCTAGATGCCATAAGTAAAGTGGTGCACTTAGTACATCCTTGCCACTATCTCTTCGAGAGCATCTTGAATATTTAACCATGGCTCAATTTTACGTACAAGCTTTTAAAATATGTGATATTTATTTCATGGGGACAGAATGCATAAAAGGCCTGAAAATTGAGCCCTGTTGCATCTTCCCCCTTTAAAAAATGCACTTATATTGAGCAGCACTTACCAACACAATGCACTCTTTAAGTTTGTGCCCAAAGTTACACTTACTACCATCTCTAAATAAAAAAGTTGGAAGTAAACGCAGGACAAAGTAGATAAAAAAGGAAGATATAGGGGGAAAGCATAAAACGGGAAACCATTGCCTGTTAGGAACAGCGATTTTAGAAGTATTAAGCAATACAGCTTCATTCGTACAGAGCAAAAAAAACTCTACACTGGCACTATACTTAAACACAAGAATCACTCAGCACCACAATGAACTACAAGAATGGCACAAAATGAAACGGTGCTCAAAAAAGACAGAAATCTAACATGAATAGTTGAATCACAATAGCATCTAAGGCAAATTATAGCATTGCACATTAATCCCCCTCAACTACCCACCCACTCTGTCCCGCCCCTGAAAAAAAGCGCCCTTTCAGCACATATTCATAAAGGTTCTCTAATGGCTTCCAGAGGGACGAGGGGGCCTTCTCCTCAGACAGAGACATTTCACAGGCCCACAGGCAGAGAAGAGAAGAGCCAAGAGAAAAATATCAAGTCTGAGGGAGAGACTGAGAGAGAGAGAGAGAGAGAAAGAGAGAGAGAGAGAGGGAAGGGAAAAGGGAAAGAGAGAGAGACAGAGGGAAATAAACACACAGAGGGAGAGAATGTCTTCATCATGAGTGGAATAGGAATGATGCCCCACTGGGGTCTATTAGTGACTCTTTACATACAATGGCAGCCTCACCAACTTCCAAGCGTGGCAACAATGCAAAGCCCACTAGCTCACTATGGCAGGGAGATAAAGGTTGTGGAGGAAAACATACCTCTTGTAAAATCAAGTATAGATACTCACAGATTGCAGTGGGTTAAATTGCCTTAAAATACTATAATTTTGCAGGGTATTTTAGTATATAATGGTGTATTTGAAGCCAGTGTTGGTGGATACATGGTGGATTTAGAGTCACTTAATGACACTAGGATAAGACTCCAGCTTTAAACTAACTTTAGCTTCACACGCATCTTGTTGGATTAAACAATTGTGTTTGATTTGTGATAATAATACTAACTCCAACCTGGTGTTTATTCTTAATTATAATTGGATCTCTGTTTTGCTACTTTGCTTGTGCAGTTTTTTCTCCAAACTCAAAGGGTTTTCTCATCTTCCTGACATTATGATGAAGCTCTGGTTAATTACCACAAAGTGAAAGTACGATCCGATCAATCGTCACCTGCTGTGGGCAATGAGACAGATTCTCACATCTCCTCTGGCAATTCATTTTGTGGCCTTTGTTGTGTGATGTAGCGCCTCTCCTCTTTTTTAATGTTGACATACAATTTCTGACAACAACATTAGTTTTGTTTTCAACCAGGCTTGTTACTGATGTAGGTAGTCATGGCTTAAATACTTCATCATAATTGCAATATTGTTAATATTTTTGATACGATCTAACTTCATCACATTATACCAATACCATATGAGATGGTGGGCACATTAGGGATGCACGATGCTACTTGTTCATTCTCGATACTAATACAGATGTCGATTTGTGTAAACATTGTTTTTCTTAACTTTTTTAAACAAAATTTAATAAATAAATAAATACAAAGATATGAATTTATCGAATTGTTATTCATTATCAGCGTAATCCATTTTAAACTAGCAACTTTGGTAAAAGTCAATTCAAGTCAATTCAATTCAATTCAAATTTAGACCTTTTAAATGCAGCAAAAAAGATTGGTCAGACCTTACACAGAATTGAAAAGTCCTGCATATAATGTATTTAGTATATAAAGATAGTCTTTGATTGAAAAGATAAGCCCAGTTGTCACCGATATCCATTCCGGCTATTTGAGTCAGTTGCCCGATATTGGTTTTGGTATTACTGCATCACTAACACACTTCTTCACTTCTTGGACACTTGAATTATGTCTCTGATGGCAGAGATTAGGAAAGACAATAGGCCAAAGCATTTGCATTTAAATGAAGGTTATACTGGCAACAGACCTGTAAAAGTTTGTCAATCTTACAAATTCAGACCAAAACCTTTATTGACATTGAAGGACCAAAATCAGGCTTGGTTAAACTACGGACTGCAGACCAATTATAGTGAGTCTTTAATTCAAGTGCATTTACCATCCCTCCCTCAGTGCTGAGAATCAGAAGGAGCCCATTAACAATTCCTCATGAACAGATTCCTCAACTCAACATGGTGCTCATTAAAATTGCATTGGGAAGGTGCCATTTTCACTTATTAGCTTAATTGTCAGGTCATGTAGATTGAACAGATGACAGTGAAAGTGTCAATGCCAAAGGACATGTTATTCTCAGTCAGCAACTGCTGCTAGACAGCATAAGCCATCAATTGAAGAACACGTTCATACGTCATATATACGGGCCAAATTAAGCCACAGACAAATTAAACGAGCTTGCTCATAAATTATAGGACAGGGATGGGGGCACCCGATATATCATTGCCATGTAAGTCATCAATCACTGTGAGGTAGGAACTCTTAACTTCCCATCTCATGGATAACTGAGGGTTATTCTCTCACCTAATCTTTCAGTGTCCCTTTCACTCTGAGATGAAAGTGAGGCGTCACTGTCGATCTGACTGTGTTGGCAACTGCTAATCTAACAGTCTCACTAACCTCAGTCTTGCTTCATTACACTGCTTAATTTCTGATTGAGCGTTTGAACACATTGCTACATCCAATGAGCTCATCAGAGTAAGTAATATGAAAACAACATTAAAATAAATGTATGTATTTATAAATGCATCAAGCCCATATTCTGCTCTTTCAAGGTCAGTTTATATAGTCATACTGTGTATCTATCAGCTCAGTCAATGTTGGTGTAAGAAATATATGAACTCTGAAATCATTGTGTTTTCTTTGAGTTTGAATGTGCCCTTTATAGCCTGTGCTGTACATCCTACGCAGTTTGCAATCCAGGAGAATGTCGCCCCATTTCACCCATTCGGCCTATAATTGCTCTGCTGTAGACATATATCAGGCCTGTACGTGCACTTATCCCTCACTTCTTATGCGCTTTACTTCACAACGGAGCCAGCAGCACCTTGTTATAACAAAATTTTTGCCATGTCCCGCAGACTCAACTCTTTTTCATGACTGACATATTAGTGCATATTGCCCTATAGGCATTTTTGAAGGAGACACTTGACACAGGCTTCTTTAAAATTCTACAGCTGCATATGAAGTGTTTCCTTACTGTTTCAATCCATTTTGAAGATAATCTGCTACTTGAAATTAGTCAGGACATATTTAAATGCAAATTATTCTTTCCTCAAAACAAGGAACTATTGTAAGGCAAATGTCTTGGGAAGACTCATGTCAGTGCTTTTCCATAATGTGCTATCATTTCATGCCAGACGTCCAAATGGAAGAGTGTGTCATGTATTGAAAAGCGGATTATGGAATTCAGTTAATACTTTTACTATTATTTTGAAAAGAAAAAAAATCACCCTGTGATCTTCCCCAATAAATCCACGTCAATAAATAAGTGTCAATCAACGGCATATATAATATATTTTTTCAACTGCGAATATGTCTTATTCATCACATTTATTAGGATCATCAAAATGATTGTCATCATTAAAAGCCTTGATGGATTATTTACGAGACACCGGAACATGTCCACAAATGACCATATCATGCAATCCTCTTGTGGATTGAAAAACAAAAATCAATCATGAAAATTTGTTCTATTCACTGAAGTGAGAAAGCAACACAGATGTAACTAAAGGACACAAATAACACATCAGTCAAGACACTTTCTACAATAACCTGCAGTAAATTATACTTTATGTTTTTCTGAAAGTTAGTTTTGTTATCTGTGGCTAAATGTTCTTGCTCCATCCTTTTAGTGTGGCTCTGAAGAACATCAAAGTGTTACCTGGCATGCTCTCAAAGCATCACTCAGTAATCACTTACTCTCTCCATCACATACACAAACATATCAATCTGATTAAGAATAAGGAAAGCCTCTTTAAAGATATTATATTTGTGTTAAAGTCTCAAAGGGTGACATTTAAAAGAAAAAACATAGTTTTAAAAAGTGGACCCTCCTATCCTCAAGACAGAATGTTTAAACATTCATATATTAAACGGAGGTCATGCACTGCTAAAAGAATAAGAACCCATGAGAAATAACATATTGTACATCTTGTACCTTATGTGAGAATTAATTTATTGTAATGGTACATATATCTGAAGAACCTAAACTGTACAGCTTCGAACACAAAGTGTGAGGCCAACTCTTTTGATTTGGCAACAACAACATAGGTATCGCAGGTGTTGTACTCCATGCTCTCTTAAACCTGCACAATGGTTCTCCAAAAATATAAAAGGGAGGAAGTGAGAGGGCTGTGCTCCGTGCTTCTCAGGTGAACAGCTGGACTGTGGAATATTTGGCGGGCAGAAAGTATGAGGCACAGCTGGCTTTTAAGAGGAAGAGCTCCCCTGGAGCCTCTGGGAGGTCACAGCCTGCTAGGCCGTGAAGCGCTGCTCGGCAGGAGCCGTGTGTAAAGGCAGAAGGCCTGTGCCACTGTGTGCAGATGTTCCCCCCGCTCTGCTGGCTGCCTCAAAACACGCACTATACACACACACACACACAATGCAAAAACCTTGGTGCAGAGATGATTTAAAACACAGAGCAAACACTTAACACAGACACCTTCACCAAAAATATACATAAACACACAGAAACTAAACACTCCTTCATACTGCACGCACATATTCCCTCTTCATATCCTGTCTGCACAAACACGTCACTTTCTTGTGTCCTCCATAGCAACAAGCACCACCTTAGTGCTCCTGAGTGGTGCCGCTAGAAACAATGAAGTAGGGTTTAAATGAGCTCTCCAAGGTCTGAAACACACAACCAAATGTGGGAAGGTGCCCTTCAAATGCACCAGCAAACTGCTCTTCCTCACTTAATAACAGAGCAGCTTCTATTCAGAGGTATAGGACAATAAAAGTGGAAAAAAGCTCAAGGCCCAAGCCCCCCACCCTCTTTATTCTATCTTATAGTGTGTGTCTCCCACACTGCAACACATTTGAATAACATTGTGCAACAATCCCAAACGGTACCACAAAAAATGTCCTTCCTTTAATTCCTGAGCTGTATGTGTTTATCGACCTGAGTGCTCCTTAGGGAAATATAGTGGATAAGGGACAAACCTTGCTATCCGCAGCAAACTGGGCCAATGTTTGCGGTATCATTACAAAATAACGTTGTAGAATGTCAGTCAAAAGCATGTGTTATGGGAGATTTACTTCAGGTGAAACATGTGGCATGAGAGATGCCACAAAAGAATAGGTATAGTCATCAGACACCAGCATCAGCAGTCTACTGACAGTGATGAATAGAGAAAAAGACAGTATGAGTGGCAGGCTCTAGTGAGGGACAGCACTCTGCTCGGCAACCTCCTCTGCACCGTCTGTCCACCACGACAAACCCGCGCAAACCCAAGAGACAAATCCTGCTGCTGACACCGATGGACAAGCACATCTGGCAACCAGAGTCCATCGCGGTCCTCAGTGACATCCCCAATCAGCCACTTGATATTCACTGTGCCTACTTCCCATTCTCTAAGTCGGATGCCAGTGACAGAAGGAAAGAGAGCAATAGAAAGAGGGGGGGATGGCAACCTTTCAACATGAAATCAAATGTTAATGGGCCCAATCACAGGCATATCTCTATAACTGCAGTCTGACATTGATGTTCAATCAATCCAAATGCCTAAATATGGAGAGATCACCATGAGATAAATAATAGAACAATAGACGGTTTAGAGTGAATGATGACAATGGGGGCATGAATATAAATGCCTCAGTGGAATACTAATTATTTTTTCCAGATTTCTTTCATTTAGAAAGTGAATGTTTTTTTTTGTAGATCTCAAGTCATCAGCATGTGTCAAGCGTAAATGTTCAAGTATGTTATCAAAGTAGCAATGGTTGTCCTCATTGTTAAAACCTGCGCTGATATGTCTGCAGCCGTTGTTTTATATGTATTGTTCCATTGCCCTTTCATTAATTATGTACCAGAAACTGGCCAAAGGCTATATTGTTGTCTACAGTGAAAATTAAATATTGATAAAGCTCCAGCTTTCACCCCAGATTTCATTGTGTTAACAAATATGTTTTGTTTGCAAAACAATTTGAATTTAATAATTCATCAAAACAGGGATAGGCCATTATCATTCAGTATGAGCCCTGTGCAGGCTCCAGATGTCAGGGATCATGTCCTCATACTGACAATACATGCAAAGTCTGTGCCCTCTTTTATACATTATTGAAAGGAAAGTCTGCAAGGTGGGCTTAGACATGGGCATGGGGACTGATACATAACATGTATAGAGGTGACCTGAGACTGTCTGTCAGGAAAAGGTTGTGACAGAACTACAAAAACATATTTACACTTCTTTGTGATCACTTTGCTTCTATACAAGCAATTGCTTTTACTAAAGAGAAATTTTGTCACACATATTTGACAAAAAGAAATTGCTTTTTAATTATCCCGGACCAATTTCATATACATTAATTAGTAAGGTATAATAATTTATTTGTGCAGTACAGGATTTTTTTATTGAGCTTTAAATTAAGTCACAATGACTACTGGCTGTCAAAGGGTTAAAACTCACAAGGCCACAAATCCAATGTACAAAGAGATTGTAGTGTCCCAGCGGGCTATAACATTAGTCACCAGCTTCATGTTGCTCATAAATCTAACACAGCGGCATCTTGACTCCGCCTGGGAGCACGAATGTAATCCTTAAAACAAAAATTATCCTTTATTTGTCATCATGGGCTGAAAGGAGGGTGAAAACAGTGGCAATTACAACCTTAACCTGGGACATCCAAACTCCATTGACCACTCTGTCAGCCCTCGGTAACAAAGCTTGACTTGACATTCTGTTAGCAGCAGTGCAGGGGCTGCAGTATAGAGGGGAAGTGGTGGCTGATAGGCGTGACGGAGAAGAGAAAGAGGGAGAGACAGGGGACGCCTGTTTGGGATTTACAGCGGCGGTATGCTCACCTAGCAGCTGACCGTACTGCTTCACAGGTCAGCCGCTCTAACCGGACTCCATTAATACGCCAGTACACCTTGTGGCACACTTACTGCTCCAGCGCATCCACCGCCTTAGGGACAACTTCACTGGCACTTTACTCTAGAACAGAGCAGGAAAAGGAGGAGGCCCGGGGTCCAGGAACAAAGAAACCCTCTGAAAATACAGTATAGGTAAAACAAAAGTCACACTGAAAGTTTGAAGACTAGTTTCTCTTATATACTTTACTGTTAGGAACTGGTTATGGAGTGAATTCTCACAGCTACATGTCTTAAAGAAAAATAAATAACTCTTTCGGCTATAAAGGTCAAAGTTTGTTGTTTTTCTGCTTTGGAGTTGACTCAGGTTCATTTCATCGACCAGGTTCCACTTTTTTGGCCCCGTAGCCTGAAGCACACGTTAGGGATGGGCATGGACATCATGGTATAAATGTGTTTTATGGCCAGGCAGCTGCTGGGGGCAGGCTGTTTTTTATGCTTTCTGGCCGAGTACAACATAGCCACCTGCTTGGCGTAAAAACCCTCTACTGCAATGCTGGGCTTTATGGGCACGTTCGGCAACTAAACAAAGATATACAAGGACGTGTGCGTGGAGAGCTGCCTGCTGCATATGGTGAACACTTAAGCAATTCATCGGTGCCATAAGCATCGGCTGGAGCAAATCCTCGGCACCTTGTGGCTTTCAGAGCACCACTGGACCTGAAGGATACTGCTTGGTTCATGAACCCACTGATGAATTACTTTCCTCTGCAAGTCCATGTTTCCCCAAGGCGTGACTGTGTGTGTCTCTCCTCTGACAACTCTGTTTGCCTAAGCTCCAGAAAGCCAGCTGATTATCCTGAGACCCTGGGTGGAGGTACTGCAACTGGGTGGAGATTCACAGATGATCACCCCTTGGATTCACAGAGGTGAGCCTGTGTTTGGGCTGCAGTGGGAGGTAAGTGGCACTCAACCACCTGCTCTTCTGATAAACAAGTCCATGTATGGGGAAGAGAGAAAATGATTATTAGAAGGATTTCAGAGTGTCATCCCTCCCTCTCTCCCACTATCTCACTTTCACAACTGCGAGCGGCAGAACAAAATTACTCCCCGCCAGTGAATAATAAGGAAGTTTATGAAACGTGACGAATGCGACGGCGCTCTACATGAAATACCAATGAGGGAGGCGCCCCAGCGTAGCAAATGCTACATCCTAATATCAACAGTCACCTTGTGTTACTCCCTCTACTCCCCAGAAGGACACATCATGGAGAGAGTTTGAACACACGGCATAATGCGGTGACACTGACAATCCCAGAATGGGGCACGGGCAGGTGAATGGACACGTGCAGACGGCATGCCACCACATAAGGCTGGCAGCAGGACGGGCACAGAGGAGGAGGACGAGAGGGTGAAGCAGTGTTGTCATGCATTGTCTCAGTGTCGTGGGTGGTGGGGGGTTGGGTTTTGGCAGCGTCACCGGTGTGCCGACACGCTGGGTGCATATTTGGAGGGTCAGAGAAAAGTGTGCTCATGACTCCGACACAGCTGTCACTCAGTGTATGAGTGAGTGAGTCAACGTAGACACACATGCTCATTTAGAAAACTAGCTTGGTGTGATACACTTGGAGGAACGTGTGAACATGACACTGCATAGTGGCCTCTAAAGCAGTAAAGTACCCATACCAAAGGAATAATTTGTTCCAAAACTGCACTTTGATATATATTTGTCTTCAAAACTTTAAAATCTTGAATAATGTATGGAGAAGAGAAGCCAAACATCTTAACTGCTTAATATCTTAACACGATCTACCTAAAAGTGGCAAGACTATGACTTAAATCAGAGGGTGTGTTCTTAGTAGCAAACCATCATTGCCAGTTTTTGGCTCCTGATCGTTTTTTTTATCCTTTAAAAGTATCAAGTTCATCAAGTTTGACAAAACACTCACACTTAATGATATTGTCTCATTGATGTCAAATTACTCAGACAAAGTAATTAGTATTCTGGTAAACAATTAGTTTGATGCATTTTCGTCCAAATGCAAAGCCGATTAAAGATATAATATTTTGAAAGTTTTGCTAGCTAACAGCTAGGAAATGACTGAATAGGTATCTTTGGCATGTGTCTGAGCCCTGTCAATCAACAGCGTTACTAGTGGTCAAAAGCTCCACAGGGCATCTTTAAATAAGTAGTTTAAAAATCATACATATACCAATGTATATATTTTTAAAAATATATACATTGGTATATGATCTTCTCAGCTTCTATCTCCAGCTTGTTTAACTAGCTCAACACTGACATTACAGTTTTTTGTTTTATATCATGCTGCGGGTTCAGCTCCAGGTCACAGCAGCTCAGCCACTCTCTCCTCTCCCACTTCTCCACAGCTGAGTGACAAAAGTCTCTCAGGAGTTAAATCATGTGTATACCTCCTCGTCTTCATCTCTGATGACCATTCCACTAGCCTTGAGGGTTGTTATTTGCTGCTGGGCGAGTCAAAGTCTACTTTTTCTCTTTGCTCTCGCATTTTAAACCTTTCAATGCAAAATTAGTTGTTATGTTTCAGGTAGAGCATTATTAATAATCTTGGGTTAAGATTCAGAGCCTGAATGGAATGCACTCTATTTTTCATGAGTTGCTGTGCGTGAGTGTGTTTGGGTTTTTGTACACATGCATGTAAGTTTGTATTTGTAGGGTCAACCCTTTTATCCACGTCTTTCAGGAGAAAGTGCGTAAGTGTTTGTGCATTCTCCACAGGGACTATTTCAGTTGAGGGCAAAGAACAGAGAGAAACTTTGAAATAGCTTTCATGTACTTTTGAGTGAAATGATCCTAAGAAAGACTTTTTATGAAAAAAATACTTTTTATTCAGGCTCCCACATCCAGAAGGGCACTTACTCAATTACCAAGCTCCCTTCCTCCCTTTTTACATCCATCAAACTCTCCTCTATTCTTAGGCCTGCATCTATGTTGTGTGTGGAGGCATTGCCATGGGCTAAGAGCATGAGCTTAGTAGTAGAGCAATGTAGGGCATGTCAGGGAGTATACAGTGAGTCAGTCATTTGAAACCACTTTTGGGCCATATTGTAAGTCATCAAAACATCATGCAACCAGAAAAAAAGACAACATATTTGATGTATAATATAGTTTATGTTTTGCTATTTTTTTAAGCAAAAGTTTATTTGCCTCGTACTTTCTCTGTTTGAGTAATATGTGACTTTTGAAATTGTTCAAAAAGACCAAAAAAAGACTTCCTTTGATATCACACATTGGCTAAGGTAAAATAGGGCATGTAAAGATAAGGCTGATACTGTATGACAAGCTAACTGAATTAGAGGTAAACTCATTCTGTCGCCCTCACTTTCGCATCTCAGCTCTCTTTTAACTGCAGCCTTGTCACTCAGTAGCCTGAAAGGCAAGACCTCACACAGGTTTGACAGATAAAAGTCTCCTCACTTCATTGCTGTTTGACATTTTGCCTCCCAGAAAAGTTTCTCTCTCTCCTCCTCCCTTTCTTTCTCCCTTTCCATCTCACAAACATGCTCCTCTCCCCTCGATGTGAGTCCATCTTCTCTCCTCCTGTCCATCTGCCAGGCAAAATGGAACCTCAGACAAAGGAGACGGAGGCTAACTCAGTGATCTGAATCAAATGGCAAAAGGAGGAGGGTAGAAGAGGAGTGATGGGTGCCAGGGAAGGAGCACGGGAGACGTGGGAGACGGAGGGGTTGGATGGTGAAGGGAGGCATGAGGGGCTGGATGTGAATTTTTTCTGACAGGTTGAAGTCTCCTCTGAGCTGACCCTCTCCCTGCTGGGAGCCATGTCTCCCGTATGTGGGTGGTGTGAGGCAGGATGGAGAAAAGGAGATATAAGAAGGAGCAATGAACTGTGATCATGGCAATACCACGCTGAATGCAGTAGTACCACCAGTGATCAATAGTAAGCATGCAGTAAATCCATTTGAGCAACACATAAGCACTCTCTCCAGCAGGGAATGTGTCAGTATTACATTTTCTAAGTTAGGTTAATACCACCATCACTCAGAGTTGTGTAGCATTATTTGACACAGTGTTACAAGCCATCACTTGAAGTATGATGACACATGAAAACATATCTGCTGTCTTAGACATTTTCAAATTTCATGTACTGAAAAAAAAAGTATTGATTTGTAAGTACTAACATTCCGGCAGCACAGACTGGACAAACACGGTGACAAGTGACTTCCAGTGACTCCAGGTTTAAGAGAGAAAAGCAAGATATAGAGGCCAGATCTTTTCTTCTTTTTTTGCCCAGATGTCTTAAAGAGCACAAGAGATTGTTACACGAGTGTGTTACGGTCAGATGGTTTGAAACATTCATACAGTTCATTCTGGATGTTGAGTAAGGCAAAGAGGAGTATAGACAGTATTGATGTTGATGCATACTAATCAATCGATCAATCAACAAAAAAGTTGTTTAACATTGTTTTTTTCAAAAATGCTAAAACATCTGCAGGTTTCATTCTCAAATATGAGGATTTTGTGCTATTTGTTATGCAATTTAATATAATTAAAAACAAAAACTTTTTTAACTCACTTCCACATTAAACTGCTCAGTTGTTCACAGAAATGGCAAAACTTTAGCTAACAGGACTTGCATTGATGAAATAACGTTATAAGAGAGGTATCACAAGTAAAAGGTCATAAAAAGTCATAGTATAGTATGTTCAAAAAAGTCAAAAGTCATAGTATAGTATGTTCAAAAAAGTCAAAAGTCATAGTATAGTATGTTCAAAAAAGTCATAGTATAGTATGTCGAAAAAAGTCATAGCATAACAAGTCATAAAAAATTGTAGTATAGCATGTCAAAAGAAGTCATAATATACCATGTCATAAAAAGTCATAGTATAGCATGTCATAAAAAATAAATATATTTCAAAAAAAGGGTCCCATGTGGTCTAGCGGTCAGGATTCCTGGTTTTCACCCAGGCGGCACGGGTTCAACTCCCGGTATGGGAACATGACTTTAAACAAACTTTGAACATTGACTTTCATGTCAAAGAACAGTGTTGTCATGTCAATTAAAGCTCATTGAAACCCATGGAAAAATATATTTTTTTTGTCAAACAAAGTAATAGTATTGTATGTCGAAAATAAAAAAATGTCGAAAAACAGTCATAGTATAGCATGTCAAAAGAATTCATTGTGTAGTAAGTTGAAAAAAGTCCTAGAATGACAAGGCATAAAAAGTCAACAGTGTTGTCATGACTTTAAAGCAAAAACTTTGAAAATTGATTTCATTTGTCAAAAAACAGTGTTGTATGTCAAAAAAGTCAGTAAACCCATGTAAAAATCATAGTATTGTATGTCGGAAAAAGTCATAATATTGTATGTCGAAAAAAGTCTTAGTATTGTATGTCGAAAAAAAGTCCCGGGTTCAACTCCCGGTATGGGAATATGACTTTAAACAAACTTTGAACATTGACTTTCATGTCAAAGAACACTGTTGTCATGTCAATTAAAGCTCATTGGAACCCATGTAAAAATATTTTTTTTTTTGTCAAAAAAGGTCATAGTATTGTATGTCGAAAAAAAAACCCATAGTATTGTATTGTCATACAATTGTATGTCGAAAAAAAGTCATTGTATAGCATGTCAAAAAAATTCATTGTATAGTAAGTTGAAAAAAGTCCTCGAATGACAAGGCATGAAAAGGTCATGAAAAACAGTGTTGTCATAAAAAACAAATACATTTCTAAAGAAGGTCCCATATGGTCTAGCGGTCAGGATTCCTGGTTTTCACCCAGGCGGCCCGGGTTCAACTCCCGGTATGGGAACATGACTTTAAACAAACTTTGAACATTGACTTTCATGTCAAAGAACAGTATTGTCATGTCAATTAAAGCTCATCGAAACCCATGTAAAAATATTTTTTTTTGTCAAAAAAAGTCATAGTATATGTCGAAAAAAGTCATAGTATTGTATGTCGAAAAAAAGTCATAGTGTAGCATGTCAAAAAAATTCATTGTATAGTAAGTTGAAAAAAGTCCTAGAATGACAAGGAATAAAATGTCATAGTATAGCATGTTCTCATAAAAAACAAATACATTTCTAAAGAAGGTCCCATATGGTCTAGCGGTCAGGATTCCTGGTTTTCACCCAGGCGGCCCGGGTTCAACTCCCGGTATGGGAACATGACTTTAAACAAACTTTGAACATTGACTTTCATGTCAAAGAACAGTGTTGTCATGTCAATTAAAGCTCATTGAAACCCATTTAAAAATATATTTTTTTTGTCAAAAAAAGTCATAGTATTGTATGTCGAAAAAAAGTCTTAGTATTGTATGTCGAAAAAAAGTCCCGGGTTCAACTCCCGGTATGGGAACATGACTTTAAACAAACTTTGAACATTGACTTTCATGTCAAAGAACAGTGTTGTCATGTCAATTAAAGCTCATTGAAACCCATGTAAAAATATTTTTTTTTTTCAAAAAAATGTCAAAAAAAGTATTGTATGTCGAAAAAAAGTCATAGTATTGTATGTCGAAAAAAAGTCCCGGGTTCAACTCCCGGTATGGGAACATGACTTTAAACAAACTTTGAACATTGACTTTCATGTCAAAGAACAGTGTTGTCATGTCAATTAAAGCTCATTGAAACCCATTTAAAAATATTTTTTTTTTGTCAAAAAAAGTCATAGTATTGTATGTCGAAAAAAGTCTTAGTATTGTATGTCGAAAAAAGTCCCGGGTTCAACTCCCGGTATGGGAACATGACTTTAAACAAACTTTGAACATTGACTTTCATGTCAAAGAACAGTGTTGTCATGTCAATTAAAGCTCATTGAAACCCATGTAAAAATATTTTTTTTTGTCAAAAAAGGTCATAGTATTGTATGTCGAAAAAAAGTCATAGTATTGTATGTCGAAAAAAAGTCCCGGGTTCAACTCCCGGTATGGGAACATGACTTTAAACAAACTTTGAACATTGACTTTCATGTCAAAGAACAGTGTTGTCATGTCAATTAAAGCTCATTGAAACCCATTTAAAAATATATTTTTTTGTCAAAAAAAGTCATAGTATTGTATGTCGAAAAAAAATCTTAGTATTGTATGTCGAAAAAAAAGTCCGGGTTCAACTCCCGGTATGGGAACATGACTTTAAACAAACTTTGAACATTGACTTTCATGTCAAAGAACAGTGTTGTCATGTCAATTAAAGCTCATTGAAACCCATGTAAAAATATTTTTTTTTTCAAAAAAAGTCATAGTATTGTATGTCGAAAAAAAGTCTTAGTATTGTATGTCGAAAAAATCCCGGTAAGTTCAACTCCCGGTATGGGAACATGACTTTAAACAAACTTTGAACATTGACTTTCATGTCAAAGAACAGTGTTGTCATGTCAATTAAAGCTCATTGAAACCCATGTAAAAATATATTTTTTTTTTCAAAAAAGTCTTAGTATTGTATGTCGAAAAAAAGTCATAGTATTGTATGTCGAAAAAAAGTCCCGGGTTCAACTCCCGGTATGGGAACATGACTTTAAACAAACTTTGAACATTGACTTTCATGTCAAAGAACAGTGTTGTCATGTCAATTAAAGCTCATTGAAACCCATTTAAAAATATATTTTTTTTGTCAAAAAAGTCATAGTATTGTATGTCGAAAAAAAGTCATAGTATAGCATGTCAAAAAAATTCATTGTATAGTAAGTTGAAAAAAGTCCTAGAATGACAAGGCATAAAATGTCATAGTATAGCATGTTATAAAAAACAAATACATTTCTAAAGAAGGTCCCATATGGTCTAGCGGTCAGGATTCCTGGTTTTCACCCAGGCGGCCCGGGTTCAACTCCCGGTATGGGAACATGACTTTGAACATTGACTTTCATGTCAAAGAACAGTGTTGTCATGTCAATTAAAGCTCATTGAAACCCATTTAAAAATATATTTTTTTTGTCAAAAAAAGTCATAGTATTGTATGTCGAAAAAAGTCTTAGTATTGTAAGTCATAGTATTGTATGTCGAAAAAAAGTCCCGGGTTCAACTCCCGGTATGGGAACATGACTTTAAACAAACTTTGAACATTGACTTTCATGTCAAAGAACAGTGTTGTCATGTCAATTAAAGCTCATTGAAACCCATTTAAAAATATTTTTTTTTGTCAAAAAAAGTCATAGTATTGTATGTCGAAAAAAAGTCACAGTATTGTATGTCGAAAAAATTAATTCTTATAGTATTGTATGTCGAAAAAAAGTCCCGGGTTCAACTCCCAGCATGGGAACATGACTTTAAACAAACTTTGAACATTGACTTTCATGTCAAAGAACAGTGTTGTCATGTCAATTAAAGCTCATTGAAACCCATGTAAAAATATTTTTTTTTTGTCAAAAAAAGTCATAGTATTGTATGTCGAAAAAAAGTCTTAGTATTGTATGTCGAAAAAAAGTCATAGTATTGTATGTCGGTCCCGGGTTCAACTCCCGGTATGGGAACATGACTTTAAACAAACTTTGAACATTGACTTTCATGTCAAAGAACAGTGTTGTCATGTCAATTAAAGCTCATTGAAACCCATGTAAAAATATTTTTTTTTGTCAAAAAAAGTCATAGTATTGTATGTCGAAAAAAAGTCTTAGTATTGTATGTCGAAAAAAAGTCCCGGGTTCAACTCCCGGTATGGGAACATGACTTTAAACAAACTTTGAACATTGACTTTCATGTCAAAGAACAGTGTTGTCATGTCAATTAAAGCTCATTGAAACCCATTTAAAAATATTTTTTTTTTGTCAAAAAAAGTCATAGTATTGTATGTCGAAAAAAAGTCATAGTATAGCATGTCAAAAAAATTCATTGTATAGTAAGTTGAAAAAAGTCCTAGAATGACAAGGCATAAAATGTCATAGTATAGTGTGTCATAAAAAACAAATACATTTCTAAAGAAGGTCCCATATGGTCTAGCGGTCAGGATTCCTGGTTTTCACCCAGGCGGCCCGGGTTCAACTCCCGGTATGGGAACATGACTTTAAACAAACTTTGAACATTGACTTTCATGTCAAAGAACAGTGTTGTCATGTCAATTAAAGCTCATTGAAACCCATGTAAAAATATATTTTTTTCAAAAAAAGTCAAAAAAAAAAGTCATAGTATTGTATGTCGAAAAAAAGTCTTAGTATTGTATGTCGGAAAAAAGTCCCGGGTTCAACTCCCGGTATGGGAACATGACTTTAAACAAACTTTGAACATTGACTTTCATGTCAAAGAACAGTGTTGTCATGTCAATTAAAGCTCATTGAAACCCATTTAAAAATATATTTTTTTTGTCAAAAAAAAGTCATAGTATTGTATGTCGAAAAAAAGTCTTAGTATTGTATGTCGAAAAAAAGTTCCGGGTTCAACTCCCGGTATGGGAACATGACTTTAAACAAACTTTGAACATTGACTTTCATGTCAAAGAACAGTGTTGTCATGTCAATTAAAGCTCATTGAAACCCATTTAAAAATATATTTTTTTTGTCAAAAAAAGTCATAGTATTGTATGTCGAAAAAAAGTCATAGTATAGCATGTCAAAAAAATTCATTGCATAGTAAGTTGAAAAAATTCCTAGAATGACATGGCATAAAATGTCATAGTATAGCATGTCATAAAAAACAAATACATTTCTAAAGAAGGTCCCATATGGTCTAGCGGTCAGGATTCCTGGTTTTCACCCAGGCGGCCCGGGTTCAACTCCCGGTATGGGAACATGACTTTAAACAAACTTTGAACATTGACTTTCATGTCAAAGAACAGTGTTGTCATGTCAATTAAAGCTCATTGAAACCCATTTAAAAATATTTTTTTTTTTTTGTCAAAAAAAGTCATAGTATTGTATGTCGAAAAAAAAGTCCGGGTTCAACTCCCGGTATGGGAACATGACTTTAAACAAACTTTGAACATTGACTTTCATGTCAAAGAACAGTGTTGTCATGTCAATTAAAGTCATTGAAACCCATTTAAAAATATTTTTTTTTTTGTCAAAAAAGTCATAGTATTGTATGTCGAAAAAAAGTCTTAGTATTGTATGTCAAAAAAAGTCCCGGGTTCAACTCCCGGTATGGGAACATGACTTTAAACAAACTTTGAACATTGACTTTCATGTCAAAGAACAGTGTTGTCATGTCAATTAAAGCTCATTGAAACCCATTTAAAAATATATTTTTTTTGCCAAAAAAAGTCATAGTATTGTATGTCGAAAAAAAGTCTTAGTATTGGATGTCGAAAAAAAGTCCCGGGTTCAACTCCCGGTATGGGAACATGACTTTAAACAAACTTTGAACATTGACTTTCATGTCAAAGAACAGTGTTGTCATGTCAATTAAAGCTCATTGAAACCCATTTAAAAATATATTTTTTTTGTCAAAAAAAGTCATAGTATTGTATGTCGAAAAAAAGTCTTAGTATTGTATGTCGGAAAAAAATCCGGGTTCAACTCCCGGTATGGGAACATGACTTTAAACAAACTTTGAACATTGACTTTCATGTCAAAGAACAGTGTTGTCATGTCAATTAAAGCTCATTGAAACCCATTTAAAAATATATTTTTTTTGTCAAAAAAAGTCATAGTATTGTATGTCGAAAAAAAGTCTTAGTATTGTATGTCGAAAAAAAGTTCCGGGTTCAACTCCCGGTATGGGAACATGACTTTAAACAAACTTTGAACATTGACTTTCATGTCAAAGAACAGTGTTGTCATGTCAATTAAAGCTCATTGAAACCCATTTAAAAATATTTTTTTTTTGTCAAAAAAAGTCATAGTATTGTATGTCAAAAAAAGTCATAGTATTGTATGTCGATAGTATTGTATGTCGAAAAAAAAATGTCTTAGTATTGTATGTCGAAAAAAGTTCCGGGTTCAACTCCCGGTATGGGAACATGACTTTAAACAAACTTTGAACATTGACTTTCATGTCAAAGAACAGTGTTGTCATGTCAATTAAAGCTCATTGAAACCCATTTAAAAATATTTTTTTTTGTCAAAAAAAGTCATAGTATTGTATGTCGAAAAAAAGTCTTAGTATTGTATGTCGAAAAAAAGTTCCGGGTTCAACTCCCGGTATGGGAACATGACTTTAAACAAACTTTGAACATTGACTTTCATGTCAAAGAACAGTGTTGTCATGTCAATTAAAGCTCATTGAAACCCATTTAAAAATATATTTTTTTTGTCAAAAAAAGTCATAGTATTGTATGTCGAAAAAAAGTCTTAGTATTGGATGTCGAAAAAAAAGTCCGGGTTCAACTCCCGGTATGGGAACATGACTTTAAACAAACTTTGAACATTGACTTTCATGTCAAAGAACAGTGTTGTCATGTCAATTAAAGCTCATTGAAACCCATTTAAAAATATATTTTTTTTGTCAAAAAAAGTCATAGTATTGTATGTCGAAAAAAGTCATAGTATAGCATGTCAAAAAAATTCATTGTATAGTAAGTTGAAAAAATTCCTAGAATGACATTTACATGGCATAAAATGTCATAGTATAGCATGTCATAAAAAACAAATACATTTCTAAAGAAGGTCCCATATGGTCTAGCGGTCAGGATTCCTGGTTTTCACCCAGGCGGCCCGGGTTCAACTCCCGGTATGGGAACATGACTTTAAACAAACTTTGAACATTGACTTTCATGTCAAAGAACAGTGTTGTCATGTCAATTAAAGCTCATTGAAACCCATTTAAAAATATATTTTTTTTGTCAAAAAAAGTCATAGTATTGTATGTCGAAAAAAAGTCTTAGTATTGTATGTCGAAAAAAAGTCCCGGGTTCAACTCCCGGTATGGGAACATGACTTTAAACAAACTTTGAACATTGACTTTCATGTCAAAGAACAGTGTTGTCATGTCAATTAAAGCTCATTGAAACCCATTTAAAAATATTTTTTTTTTGTCAAAAAAAGTCATAGTATTGTATGTCGAAAAAAAGTCATAGTATAGCATGTCAAAAAAATTCATTGCATAGTAAGTTGAAAAAATTCCTAGAATGACATGGCATAAAATGTCATAGTATAGCATGTCATAAAAAACAAATACATTTCTAAAGAAGGTCCCATATGGTCTAGCGGTCAGGATTCCTGGTTTTCACCCAGGCGGCCCGGGTTCAACTCCCGGTATGGGAACATGACTTTAAACAAACTTTGAACATTGACTTTCATGTCAAAGAACAGTGTTGTCATGTCAATTAAAGCTCATTGAAACCCATGTAAAAATATATTTTTTTTGTCAAAAAAAGTCATAGTATTGTATGTCGAAAAAAAGTCTTAGTATTGTATGTCGAAAGAAAGTCCCGGGTTCAACTCCCGGTATGGGAACATGACTTTAAACAAACTTTGAACATTGACTTTCATGTCAAAGAACAGTGTTGTCATGTCAATTAAAGCTCATTGAAACCCATGTAAAAATATTTTTTTTTGTCAAAAAAGGTCATAGTATTGTATGTCGAAAAAAAGTCATAGTATAGCATGTCAAAAAAATTCATTGTATAGTAAGTTGAAAAAATTCCTAGAATGACATGGCATAAAATGTCATAGTATAGCATGTCATAAAAAACAAATACATTTCTAAAGAAGGTCCCATATGGTCTAGCGGTCAGGATTCCTGGTTTTCACCCAGGCGGCCCGGGTTCAACTCCCGGTATGGGAACATGACTTTAAACAAACTTTGAACATTGACTTTCATGTCAAAGAACAGTGTTGTCATGTCAATTAAAGCTCATTGAAACCCATTTAAAAATATTTTTTTTATTGTCAAAAAAAGTCTTAGTATTGTATGTCGAAAAAAAAGTCATAGTATTGTATGTCGAAAAAAAGTCCCGGGTTCAACTCCCGGTATGGGAACATGACTTTAAACAAACTTTGAACATTGACTTTCATGTCAAAGAACAGTGTTGTCATGTCAATTAAAGCTCATTGAAACCCATTTAAAAATATTTTTTTTTGTCAAAAAAAGTCATAGTATTGTATGTCGAAAAAAAGTCATAGTATTGTATGTCGAAAAAAAGTCATAGTATTGTATGTCGAAAAAAAGTTCCGGGTTCAACTCCCGGTATGGGAACATGACTTTAAACAAACTTTGAACATTGACTTTCATGTCAAAGAACAGTGTTGTCATGTCAATTAAAGCTCATTGAAACCCATTTAAAAATATATTTTTTTTGTCAAAAAAAGTCATAGTATTGTATGTCGAAAAAAAGTCTTAGTATTGTATGTCGAAAAAAAGTCCCGGGTTCAACTCCCGGTATGGGAACATGACTTTAAACAAACTTTGAACATTGACTTTCATGTCAAAGAACAGTGTTGTCATGTCAATTAAAGCTCATTGAAACCCATTTAAAAATATATTTTTTTTGTCAAAAAAAGTCATAGTATTGTATGTCGAAAAAAGTCATAGTATAGCATGTCAAAAAAATTCATTGTATAGTAAGTTGAAAAAATTCCTAGAATGACATGGCATAAAATGTCATAGTATAGCATGTCATAAAAAACAAATACATTTCTAAAGAAGGTCCCATATGGTCTAGCGGTCAGGATTCCTGGTTTTCACCCAGGCGGCCCGGGTTCAACTCCCGGTATGGGAACATGACTTTAAACAAACTTTGAACATTGACTTTCATGTCAAAGAACAGTGTTGTCATGTCAATTAAAGCTCATTGAAACCCATTTAAAAATATTTTTTTTTGTCAAAAAAAGTCATAGTATTGTATGTCGAAAAAAAGTCTTAGTATTGTATGTCGAAAAAAAGTCCCGGGTTCAACTCCCGGTATGGGAACATGACTTTAAACAAACTTTGAACATTGACTTTCATGTCAAAGAACAGTGTTGTCATGTCAATTAAAGCTCATTGAAACCCATTTAAAAATATTTTTTTTTTGTCAAAAAAAGTCATAGTATTGTATGTCGAAAAAATAGTCTTAGTATTGTATGTCGAAAAAAAGTCCGGGTTCAACTCCCGGTATGGGAACATGACTTTAAACAAACTTTGAACATTGACTTTCATGTCAAAGAACAGTGTTGTCATGTCAATTAAAGCTCATTGAAACCCATTTAAAAATATTTTTTTGTCAAAAAAAGTCATAGTATTGTATGTCGAAAAAAAGTCTTAGTATTGGATGTCGAAAAAAAGTCCCGGGTTCAACTCCCGGTATGGGAACATGACTTTAAACAAACTTTGAACATTGACTTTCATGTCAAAGAACAGTGTTGTCATGTCAATTAAAGCTCATTGAAACCCATTTAAAAATATTTTTTTTTTCATAGTCAAAAAAAGTCATAGTATTGTATGTCGAAAAAAGTATTGTATGTCTTAGTATTGTATGTCGAAAAAAAAGTTCCGGGTTCAACTCCCGGTATGGGAACATGACTTTAAACAAACTTTGAACATTGACTTTCATGTCAAAGAACAGTGTTGTCATGTCAATTAAAGCTCATTGAAACCCATTTAAAAATATATTTTTTTGTCAAAAAAAGTCATAGTATTGTATGTCGAAAAAAATCTTAGTATTGTATGTCGAAAAAAAGTTCCGGGTTCAACTCCCGGTATGGGAACATGACTTTAAACAAACTTTGAACATTGACTTTCATGTCAAAGAACAGTGTTGTCATGTCAATTAAAGCTCATTGAAACCCATTTAAAAATATTTTTTTTTTGTCAAAAAAAGTCATAGTATTGTATGTCGAAAAAAAGTCTTAGTATTGTATGTCGAAAAAAAGTCCCGGGTTCAACTCCCGGTATGGGAACATGACTTTAAACAAACTTTGAACATTGACTTTCATGTCAAAGAACAGTGTTGTCATGTCAATTAAAGCTCATTGAAACCCATTTAAAAATATTTTTTTTGTCAAAAAAAGTCATAGTATTGTATGTCGAAAAAAAGTCATAGTATAGCATGTCAAAAAAATTCATTCTATAGTAAGTTGAAAAAATTGCTAGAATGACATGGCATAAAATGTCATAGTATAGCATGTCATAAAAAACAAATACATTTCTAAAGAAGGTCCCATATGGTCTAGCGGTCAGGATTCCTGGTTTTCACCCAGGCGGCCCGGGTTCAACTCCCGGTATGGGAACATGACTTTAAACAAACTTTGAACATTGACTTTCATGTCAAAGAACAGTGTTGTCATGTCAATTAAAGCTCATTGAAACCCATTTAAAAATATTTTTTTTTTGTCAAAAAAAGTCATAGTATTGTATGTCGAAAAAAAGTCTTAGTATTGTATGTCGAAAAAAAGTCCCGGGTTCAACTCCCGGTATGGGAACATGACTTTAAACAAACTTTGAACATTGACTTTCATGTCAAAGAACAGTGTTGTCATGTCAATTAAAGCTCATTGAAACCCATTTAAAAATATTTTTTTTTGTCAAAAAAAGTCATAGTATTGTATGTCGAAAAAAAGTCATAGTATAGCATGTCAAAAAAATTCATTGTATAGTAAGTTGAAAAAATTCCTAGAATGACATGGCATAAAATGTCATAGTATAGCATGTCATAAAAAACAAATACATTTCTAAAGAAGGTCCCATATGGTCTAGCGGTCAGGATTCCTGGTTTTCACCCAGGCGGCCCGGGTTCAACTCCCGGTATGGGAACATGACTTTAAACAAACTTTGAACATTGACTTTCATGTCAAAGAACAGTGTTGTCATGTCAATTAAAGCTCATTGAAACCCATGTAAAAATATATTTTTTTTGTCAAAAAAAGTCATAGTATTGTATGTCGAAAAAAGTCTTAGTATTGTATGTCGAAAAAAAGTCCCGGGTTCAACTCCCGGTATGGGAACATGACTTTAAACAAACTTTGAACATTGACTTTCATGTCAAAGAACAGTGTTGTCATGTCAATTAAAGCTCATTGAAACCCATTTAAAAATATTTTTTTTTGTCAAAAAAAGTCATAGTATTGTATGTCGAAAAAAAGTCATAGTATAGCATGTCAAAAAATTCATTGTATAGTAAGTTGAAAAAATTCCTAGAATGACATGGCATAAAATGTCATAGTATAGCATGTCATAAAAAACAAATACATTTCTAAAGAAGGTCCCATATGGTCTAGCGGTCAGGATTCCTGGTTTTCACCCAGGCGGCCCGGGTTCAACTCCCGGTATGGGAACATGACTTTAAACAAACTTTGAACATTGACTTTCATGTCAAAGAACAGTGTTGTCATGTCAATTAAAGCTCATTGAAACCCATTTAAAAATATATTTTTTTTGTCAAAAAAAGTCATAGTATTGTATGTCGAAAAAAAGTCTTAGTATTGTATGTCGAAAAAAAGTCCGGGTTCAACTCCCGGTATGGGAACATGACTTTAAACAAACTTTGAACATTGACTTTCATGTCAAAGAACAGTGTTGTCATGTCAATTAAAGCTCATTGAAACCCATTTAAAAATATATTTTTTTTTGTCAAAAAAAGTCATAGTATTGTATGTCGAAAAAAAGTCATAGTATTGTATGTCGAAAAAAAGTCTTAGTATTGTATGTCGAAAAAAAGTTCCGGGTTCAACTCCCGGTATGGGAACATGACTTTAAACAAACTTTGAACATTGACTTTCATGTCAAAGAACAGTGTTGTCATGTCAATTAAAGCTCATTGAAACCCATTTAAAAATATATTTTTTTGCCAAAAAAGTCAAAAAAAAGTCATAGTATTGTATGTCGAAAAAAAGTCTTAGTATTGTATGTCGAAAAAAAGTCCGGGTTCAACTCCCGGTATGGGAACATGACTTTAAACAAACTTTGAACATTGACTTTCATGTCAAAGAACAGTGTTGTCATGTCAATTAAAGCTCATTGAAACCCATTTAAAAATATATTTTTTTTGTCAAAAAAAGTCATAGTATTGTATGTCGAAAAAAAGTCATAGTATAGCATGTCAAAAAAATTCATTGTATAGTAAGTTGAAAAAATTCCTAGAATGACATGGCATAAAATGTCATAGTATAGCATGTCATAAAAAACAAATACATTTCTAAAGAAGGTCCCATATGGTCTAGCGGTCAGGATTCCTGGTTTTCACCCAGGCGGCCCGGGTTCAACTCCCGGTATGGGAACATGACTTTAAACAAACTTTGAACATTGACTTTCATGTCAAAGAACAGTGTTGTCATGTCAATTAAAGCTCATTGAAACCCATTTAAAAATATATTTTTTTTGTCAAAAAAAAAAAAGTCATAGTATTGTATGTCGAAAAAAGTCTTAGTATTGTATGTCGAAAAAAAGTCCGGGTTCAACTCCCGGTATGGGAACATGACTTTAAACAAACTTTGAACATTGACTTTCATGTCAAAGAACAGTGTTGTCATGTCAATTAAAGCTCATTGAAACCCATTTAAAAATATTTTTTTTTTGTCAAAAAAAGTCATAGTAAAAAAAAGTCATAGTATTGTATGTCGAAAAAAGTCTTAGTATTGTATGTCGAAAAAAAGTTCCGGGTTCAACTCCCGGTATGGGAACATGACTTTAAACAAACTTTGAACATTGACTTTCATGTCAAAGAACAGTGTTGTCATGTCAATTAAAGCTCATTGAAACCCATTTAAAAATATTTTTTTTGCAAAAAAGTCATAGTATTGTATGTCGAAAAAAAGTCTTAGTATTGGATGTCGAAAAAAAGTCCCGGGTTCAACTCCCGGTATGGGAACATGACTTTAAACAAACTTTGAACATTGACTTTCATGTCAAAGAACAGTGTTGTCATGTCAATTAAAGCTCATTGAAACCCATTTAAAAATATTTTTTTTGTCAAAAAAAGTCATAGTATTGTATGTCAAAAAAGTCATAGTATTCTAAAAAAAAGTCTTAGTATTGTATGTCAAAAAAGTCTTAAATGTCGAAAAAAAGTTCCGGGTTCAACTCCCGGTATGGGAACATGACTTTAAACAAACTTTGAACATTGACTTTCATGTCAAAGAACAGTGTTGTCATGTCAATTAAAGCTCATTGAAACCCATTTAAAAATATTTTTTTTTTGTCAAAAAAAGTCATAGTATTGTATGTCGAAAAAAAGTCATAGTATTGTATGTCGAAAAAAAGTCTTAGTATTGTATGTCGAAAAAAAGTTCCGGGTTCAACTCCCGGTATGGGAACATGACTTTAAACAAACTTTGAACATTGACTTTCATGTCAAAGAACAGTGTTGTCATGTCAATTAAAGCTCATTGAAACCCATTTAAAAATATATTTTTTTTGTCAAAAAAATAGTCAAAAAAAGTCATAGTATTGTATGTCGAAAAAAAGTCTTAGTATTGTATGTCGAAAAAAAGTTCCGGGTTCAACTCCCGGTATGGGAACATGACTTTAAACAAACTTTGAACATTGACTTTCATGTCAAAGAACAGTGTTGTCATGTCAATTAAAGCTCCTCATTGAAACCCATTTAAAAATATATTTTTTTTGTCAAAAAAAGTCATAGTATTGTATGTCGAAAAAAGTCATAGTATGTCGAAAAAAAGTCTTAGTATTGTATGTCGAAAAAAAGTCCCGGGTTCAACTCCCGGTATGGGAACATGACTTTAAACAAACTTTGAACATTGACTTTCATGTCAAAGAACAGTGTTGTCATGTCAATTAAAGCTCATTGAAACCCATTTAAAAATATATTTTTTTTGTCAAAAAAGTCATAGTATTGTATGTCGAAAAAAAGTCATAGTATAGCATGTCAAAAAAATTCATTGTATAGTAAGTTGAAAAAATTCCTAGAATGACATGGCATAAAATGTCATAGTATAGCATGTCATAAAAAACAAATACATTTCTAAAGAAGGTCCCATATGGTCTAGCGGTCAGGATTCCTGGTTTTCACCCAGGCGGCCCGGGTTCAACTCCCGGTATGGGAACATGACTTTAAACAAACTTTGAACATTGACTTTCATGTCAAAGAACAGTGTTGTCATGTCAATTAAAGCTCATTGAAACCCATTTAAAAATATATTTTTTTTTGTCAAAAAAAGTCATAGTATAGTATGTCAAAAAAAGTCATAGTATTGTATGTCGAAAAAAGTCTTAGTATTGTATGTCGAAAAAAAGTTCCCGGGTTCAACTCCCGGTATGGGAACATGACTTTAAACAAACTTTGAACATTGACTTTCATGTCAAAGAACAGTGTTGTCATGTCAATTAAAGCTCATTGAAACCCATTTAAAAATATATTTTTTTTGTCAAAAAAAGTCATAGTATTGTATGTCATAGTATTGTATGTCGAAAAAAAGTCTTAGTATTGTATGTCGAAAAAAGTTCCGGGTTCAACTCCCGGTATGGGAACATGACTTTAAACAAACTTTGAACATTGACTTTCATGTCAAAGAACAGTGTTGTCATGTCAATTAAAGCTCATTGAAACCCATTTAAAAATATATTTTTTTTGTCAAAAAAAGTCATAGTATTGTATGTCGAAAAAAAGTCTTAGTATTGGATGTCGAAAAAAAGTCCCGGGTTCAACTCCCGGTATGGGAACATGACTTTAAACAAACTTTGAACATTGACTTTCATGTCAAAGAACAGTGTTGTCATGTCAATTAAAGCTCATTGAAACCCATTTAAAAATATTTTTTTTTGTCAAAAAAGTCATTTTTTGTCAAAAAAGTCAAAAAAAAAAAGTCATAGTATTGTATGTCGAAAAAAAAAAAAGTCTTAGTATTGTATGTCGAAAAAAAAAGTTCCGGGTTCAACTCCCGGTATGGGAACATGACTTTAAACAAACTTTGAACATTGACTTTCATGTCAAAGAACAGTGTTGTCATGTCAATTAAAGCTCATTGAAAGTCATTTAAAAATATTTTTTTTTGTCGAAAAAAAGTCATAGTATTGTATGTCGAAAAAAAGTCTTAGTATTGTATGTCGAAAAAAAGTCCCGGGTTCAACTCCCGGTATGGGAACATGACTTTAAACAAACTTTGAACATTGACTTTCATGTCAAAGAACAGTGTTGTCATGTCAATTAAAGCTCATTGAAACCCATTTAAAAATATTTTTTTTTGTCAAAAAAAGTCATAGTATTGTATGTCGAAAAAAGTCATAGTATAGCATGTCAAAAAAATTCATTGTATAGTAAGTTGAAAAAATTCCTAGAATGACATGGCATAAAATGTCATAGTATAGCATGTCATAAAAAACAAATACATTTCTAAAGAAGGTCCCATATGGTCTAGCGGTCAGGATTCCTGGTTTTCACCCAGGTGGCCCGGGTTCAACTCCCGGTATGGGAACATGACTTTAAACAAACTTTGAACATTGACTTTCATGTCAAAGAACAGTGTTGTCATGTCAATTAAAGCTCATTGAAACCCATGTAAAAATATATTTTTTTTGTCAAAAAAAGTCATAGTATTGTATGTCGAAAGTCCTTAGTATTGTATGTCGAAAAAAAGTCGGGTTCAACTCCCGGTATGGGAACATGACTTTAAACAAACTTTGAACATTGACTTTCATGTCAAAGAACAGTGTTGTCATGTCAATTAAAGCTCATTGAAACCCATTTAAAAATATATTTTTTTTGTCAAAAAAAGTCATAGTATTGTATGTCGAAAAAAAGTCATAGTATAGCATGTCAAAAAAATTCATTGTATAGTAAGTTGAAAAAATTCCTAGAATGACATGGCATAAAATGTCATAGTATAGCATGTCATAAAAAACAAATACATTTCTAAAGAAGGTCCCATATGGTCTAGCGGTCAGGATTCCTGGTTTTCACCCAGGCGGCCCGGGTTCAACTCCCGGTATGGGAACATGACTTTAAACAAACTTTGAACATTGACTTTCATGTCAAAGAACAGTGTTGTCATGTCAATTAAAGCTCATTGAAACCCATTTAAAAATATATTTTTTTTGTCAAAAAAAGTCATAGTATTGTATGTCGAAAAAAAGTCATAGTATTGTATGTCGAAAAAAAGTCTTAGTATTGTATGTCGAAAAAAAGTTCCGGGTTCAACTCCCGGTATGGGAACATGACTTTAAACAAACTTTGAACATTGACTTTCATGTCAAAGAACAGTGTTGTCATGTCAATTAAAGCTCATTGAAACCCATTTAAAAATATTTTTTTTTTTGTCAAAAAAAGTCATAGTATTGTATGTCGAAAAAAAGTCTTAGTATTGTATGTCGAAAAAAAAGTCATAGTATTGTATGTCGAAAAAAAGTCCCGGGTTCAACTCCCGGTATGGGAACATGACTTTAAACAAACTTTGAACATTGACTTTCATGTCAAAGAACAGTGTTGTCATGTCAATTAAAGCTCATTGAAACCCATTTAAAAATATATTTTTTTTGCCAAAAAAAGTCATAGTATTGTATGTCGAAAAAAAGTCTTAGTATTGTATGTCGAAAAAAGTGTATTGTATGTCGAAAAAAGTTCCCGGGTTCAACTCCCGGTATGGGAACATGACTTTAAACAAACTTTGAACATTGACTTTCATGTCAAAGAACAATGTTGTCATGTCAATTAAAGCTCATTGAAACCCATGTAAAAATATATTTTTTTTGTCAAAAAAAGTCATAGTATTGTATGTCGAAAAAAAGTCATAGTATAGCATGTCAAAAAAATTCATTGTATAGTAAGTTGAAAAAATTCCTAGAATGACATGGCATAAAATGTCATAGTATAGCATGTCATAAAAAACAAATACATTTCTAAAGAAGGTCCCATATGGTCTAGCGGTCAGGATTCCTGGTTTTCACCCAGGCGGCCGGGTTCAACTCCCGGTATGGGAACATGACTTTAAACAAACTTTGAACATTGACTTTCATGTCAAAGAACAGTGTTGTCATGTCAATTAAAGCTCATTGAAACCCATTTAAAAATATATTTTTTTTGTCAAAAAAAGTCATAGTATTGTATGTCGAGTAAAAAAAAGTCTTAGTATTGTATGTCGAAAAAAAGTTCCGGGTTCAACTCCCGGTATGGGAACATGACTTTAAACAAACTTTGAACATTGACTTTCATGTCAAAGAACAGTGTTGTCATGTCAATTAAAGCTCATTGAAACCCATTTAAAAATATATTTTTTTTTTGTCAAAAAAAAAAGTCATAGTATTGTATGTCGAAAAAAAGTCTTAGTATTGTATGTCGAAAAAAAAGTCCCGGGTTCAACTCCCGTATGGGAACATGACTTTAAACAAACTTTGAACATTGACTTTCATGTCAAAGAACAGTGTTGTCATGTCAATTAAAGCTCATTGAAACCCATTTAAAAATATTTTTTTCAAAAAAGTCATAGTATTGTATGTCAAAAAAGTCAGTCATATGTAAAAAAGTTGTATGCCTGTCGAAAAGTCATAGTATAGTATGTCAAAAAAACAAATCTTAGTATTGTATGTCGAAAAAAGTTCCGGTCAACTCCCGGTATGGGAACATGACTTTAAACAAACTTTGAACATTGACTTTCATGTCAAAGAACAGTGTTGTCATGTCAATTAAAGCTCATTGAAACCCATTTAAAAATATATTTTTTTTGTCAAAAAAGTCATAGTATTGTATGTCGAAAAAAAGTCTTAGTATTGTATGTCGAAAAAAAGTCCGGGTTCAACTCCCGGTATGGGAACATGACTTTAAACAAACTTTGAACATTGACTTTCATGTCAAAGAACAGTGTTGTCATGTCAATTAAAGCTCATTGAAACCCATTTAAAAATATATTTTTTTTGTCAAAAAAAGTCATAGTATTGTATGTCGAAAAAAAGTCATAGTATAGCATGTCAAAAAAATTCATTGTATAGTAAGTTGAAAAAATTCCTAGAATGACATGGCATAAAATGTCATAGTATAGCATGTCATAAAAAACAAATACATTTCTAAAGAAGGTCCCATATGGTCTAGCGGTCAGGATTCCTGTTTTCACCCAGGCGGCCCGGGTTCAACTCCCGGTATGGGAACATGACTTTAAACAAACTTTGAACATTGACTTTCATGTCAAAGAACAGTGTTGTCATGTCAATTAAAGCTCATTGAAACCATTTAAAAATATTTTTTTTTGTCAAAAAAGTTAGTATTGTAAAAAAGTCATAGTACAGTATGTTAAAAAAGTCATTTTCATAGTATCAAAAAAGTCATAGTATTGTATGTCGAAAAAAGTCATAGTATTGTCTTAGTATTGTATGTCGAAAAAAAGTTCCGGATTCAACTCCCGGTATGGGAACATGACTTTAAACAAACTTTGAACATTGACTTTCATGTCAAAGAACAGTGTTGTCATGTCAATTAAAGCTCATTGAAACCCATTTAAAAATATATTTTTTTTGCCAAAAAAAGTCATAGTATTGTATGTCGAAAAAAAGTCTTAGTATTGGATGTCGAAAAAAAAATCCCGGGTTCAACTCCCGTATGGGAACATGACTTTAAACAAACTTTGAACATTGACTTTCATGTCAAAGAACAGTGTTGTCATGTCAATTAAAGCTCATTGAAACCCATTTAAAAATATATTTTTTTTGTCAAAAAAAGTCATAGTATTGTATGTCGAAAAAAGTCATAGTATAGCATGTCAAAAAAATTCATTGTATAGTAAGTTGAAAAAATTCCTAGAATGACATGGCATAAAATGTCATAGTATAGCATGTCATAAAAAACAAATACATTTCTAAAGAAGGTCCCATATGGTCTAGCGGTCAGGATTCCTGGTTTTCACCCAGGCGGCCCGGGTTCAACTCCCGGTATGGGAACATGACTTTAAACAAACTTTGAACATTGACTTTCATGTCAAAGAACAGTGTTGTCATGTCAATTAAAGCTCATTGAAACCCATGTAAAAATATTTTTTTTTGTCAAAAAAGGTCATAGTATTGTATGTCAAAAAGTCATAGTACATATGTTAAAAAAGTCATAAAAAAAAAGTCATAGTATCGTATGTGTCATAGTATAGTATGTCGAAAAAAGTCATAGTATTGTATGTCGAAAAAAACTCAGTATTGTATGTCGAAAAAAAGTTCCGGGTCCAACTCCCTGTATGGGAACATGACTTTAAACAAACTTTGAACATTGACTTTCATGTCAAAGAACAGTGTTGTCATGTCAATTAAAGCTCATTGAAACCCATTTAAAAATAAAAAAAATTTGCCAAAAAAAGTCATAGTATTGTATGTCGAAAAAAAGTCATAGTATAGCATGTCAAAAAAATTCATTCTATAGTAAGTTGAAAAAATTGATAGAATGACATGGCATAAAATGTCATAGTATAGCATGTCATAAAAAACAAATACATTTCTAAAGAAGGTCCCATATGGTCTAGCGGTCAGGATTCCTGGTTTTCACCCAGGCGTTCAACTCCCGGTATGGGAACATGACTTTAAACAAACTTTGAACATTGACTTTCATGTCAAAGAACAGTGTTGTCATGTCAATTAAAGCTCATTGAAACCCATTTAAAAATATATTTTTTTTGTCAAAAAAAGTCATAGTATTGTATGTCGAAAAAAAGTCTTAGTATTGTATGTCGGAAAAAAGTCCCGGGTTCAACTCCCGGTATGGGAACATGACTTTAAACAAACTTTGAACATTGACTTTCATGTCAAAGAACAGTGTTGTCATGTCAATTAAAGCTCATTGAAACCCATTTAAAAATATATTTTTTTTGCCAAAAAAAGTCATAGTATTGTATGTCGAAAAAAAGTCTTAGTATTGGATGTCGAAAAAAAGTCCCGGGTTCAACTCCCGTATGGGAACATGACTTTAAACAAACTTTGAACATTGACTTTCATGTCAAAGAACAGTGTTGTCATGTCAATTAAAGCTCATTGAAACCCATTTAAAAATATTTTTTTTTGTCAAAAAAAGTCATAGTATTGTATGTCGAAAAAAAGTCTTAGTATTGTATGTCGAAAAAAAGTCCCGGGTTCAACTCCCGGTATGGGAACATGACTTTAAACAAACTTTGAACATTGACTTTCATGTCAAAGAACAGTGTTGTCATGTCAATTAAAGCTCATTGAAACCCATTTAAAAATATTTTTTTTTGTCAAAAAAAGTCATAGTATTGTAAAAAAAGTCATAGTATTGTATGTTTCATTCTATAGTAAGTTGAAAAAATCAGAATGTATCATGTCAAAAATGTCATAGTATAGTATGTCATAAAAAAGTCATAGTATTGTATGTCCCAAAAAGTCTTAGTATTGTATGTCGAAAAAAAGTTCCGGGTTCAACTCCCGGTATGGGAACATGACTTTAAACAAACTTTGAACATTGACTTTCATGTCAAAGAACAGTGTTGTCATGTCAATTAAAGCTCATTGAAACCCATTTAAAAATATTTTTTTTTTGTCAAAAAAAGTCATAGTATTGTATGTCGAAAAAAAGTCTTAGTATTGTATGTCGAAAAAAAGTTCCGGGTTCAACTCCCGGTATGGGAACATGACTTTAAACAAACTTTGAACATTGACTTTCATGTCAAAGAACAGTGTTGTCATGTCAATTAAAGCTCATTGAAACCCATTTAAAAATATATTTTTTTTGTCAAAAAAAGTCATAGTATTGTATGTCGAAAAAAAGTCTTAGTATTGGATGTCGAAAAAAAGTCCCGGGTTCAACTCCCGGTATGGGAACATGACTTTAAACAAACTTTGAACATTGACTTTCATGTCAAAGAACAGTGTTGTCATGTCAATTAAAGCTCATTGAAACCCATTTAAAAATATTTTTTTTTGTCAAAAAAAGTCATAGTATTGTATGTCGAAAAAAAGTCATAGTATAGCATGTCAAAAAAATTCATTGTATAGTAAGTTGAAAAAATTCCTAGAATGACATGGCATAAAATGTCATAGTATAGCATGTCATAAAAAACAAATACATTTCTAAAGAAGGTCCCATATGGTCTAGCGGTCAGGATTCCTGGTTTTCACCCAGGCGGCCCGGGTTCAACTCCCGGTATGGGAACATGACTTTAAACAAACTTTGAACATTGACTTTCATGTCAAAGAACAGTGTTGTCATGTCAATTAAAGCTCATTGAAACCCATTTAAAAATATATTTTTTTTTTTCAAAAAAAGTCATAGTATTGTATGTCGAAAAAAAGTCTTAGTATTGTATGTCGAAAAAAGTCCCGGGTTCAACTCCCGGTATGGGAACATGACTTTAAACAAACTTTGAACATTGACTTTCATGTCAAAGAACAGTGTTGTCATGTCAATTAAAGCTCATTGAAACCCATTTAAAAATATTTTTTTTTTGTCAAAAAAAGTCATAGTATCGTATGTCAAAAAAGTCATAGTATTGTATGTCGAAAAAAGTCATAGTATAGCCTGTCAAAAAGTCATAGTATGTATAGTATAGTATGTCAAAAAAAAATCATAGTATTGTATGTCGAAAAAAGTCTTAGTATTGTATGTCGAAAAAAGTTCCGGGTTCAACTCCCGGTATGGGAACATGACTTTAAACAAACTTTGAACATTGACTTTCATGTCAAAGAACAGTGTTGTCATGTCAATTAAAGGTCATTGAAACCCATGTAAAAATATTTTTTTTTTTGTCAAAAAAAGTCATAGTATTGTATGTCGAAAAAAAAAGTCTTAGTATTGTATGTCGAAAAAAAAGTCCCGGGTTCAACTCCCGTATGGGAACATGACTTTAAACAAACTTTGAACATTGACTTTCATGTCAAAGAACAGTGTTGTCATGTCAATTAAAGCTCATTGAAACCATTTAAAAATATTTTTTTTGTCAAAAAAAGTCATAGTATCGTATGTCAAAAAAAGTCATAGTACAGTATGTCAAAAAAGTCATAGTATAGTCATGTCGAAAAGTCATAGTATCGTATGTCAAAAAATATAGTATAGTATGTCATAAAAAAAGTCTTAGTATTGTATGTCGAAAAAAGTTCCGGGTTCAACTCCCGGTATGGGAACATGACTTTAAACAAACTTTGAACATTGACTTTCATGTCAAAGAACAGTGTTGTCATGTCAATTAAAGCTCATTGAAACCCATTTAAAAATATATTTTTTTTGTCAAAAAAAGTCATAGTATTGTATGTCGAAAAAAAGTCTTAGTATTGTATGTCGAAAAAAAGTCCCGGGTTCAACTCCCGGTATGGGAACATGACTTTAAACAAACTTTGAACATTGACTTTCATGTCAAAGAACAGTGTTGTCATGTCAATTAAAGCTCATTGAAACCCATTTAAAAATATATTTTTTTTGTCAAAAAAAGTCATAGTATTGTATGTCGAAAAAAAGTCTTAGTATTGGATGTCGAAAAAAAGTCCCGGGTTCAACTCCCGGTATGGGAACATGACTTTAAACAAACTTTGAACATTGACTTTCATGTCAAAGAACAGTGTTGTCATGTCAATTAAAGCTCATTGAAACCCATTTAAAAATATATTTTTTTGTCAAAAAAAGTCATAGTATTGTATGTCGAAAAAAGTCATAGTATAGCATGTCAAAAAAATTCATTGTATAGTAAGTTGAAAAAATTCCTAGAATGACATGGCATAAAATGTCATAGTATAGCATGTCATAAAAAACAAATACATTTCTAAAGAAGGTCCCATATGGTCTAGCGGTCAGGATTCCTGGTTTTCACCCAGGCGGCCCGGGTTCAACTCCCGGTATGGGAACATGACTTTAAACAAACTTTGAACATTGACTTTCATGTCAAAGAACAGTGTTGTCATGTCAATTAAAGCTCATTGAAACCCATTAAAAATATATTTTTTTTGTCAAAAAAAGTCATAGTATTGTATGTCGAAAAAAAGTCTTAGTATTGTATGTCGAAAAAAAGTCCCGGGTTCAACTCCCGGTATGGGAACATGACTTTAAACAAACTTTGAACATTGACTTTCATGTCAAAGAACAGTGTTGTCATGTCAATTAAAGCTCATTGAAACCATTTAAAAATATTTTTTTTTTGTCAAAAAAAGTCATAGTATTGTATGTCAAAAAAGTACAGTATGTTAAAAAAGTCATAGTATAGCCTGTCGAAAAAAAGTATCGTATGTCAAAAAAGTCATAGTATAGTATGTCCATAGTATTGTATGTCGAAAAAACTCTTAGTATTGTATGTCGAAAAAAAGTTCCGGGTTCAACTCCCGGTATGGGAACATGACTTTAAACAAACTTTGAACATTGACTTTCATGTCAAAGAACAGTGTTGTCATGTCAATTAAAGCTCATTGAAACCCATTTAAAAATATATTTTTTTTGTCAAAAAAAGTCATAGTATTGTATGTCGAAAAAAAGTCTTAGTATTGTATGTCGAAAAAAAGTCCCGGGTTCAACTCCCGGTATGGGAACATGACTTTAAACAAACTTTGAACATTGACTTTCATGTCAAAGAACAGTGTTGTCATGTCAATTAAAGCTCATTGAAACCCATTTAAAAATATTTTTTTTGTCAAAAAAAGTCATAGTATTGTATGTCGAAAAAAGTCATAGTATAGCATGTCAAAAAAATTCATTGTATAGTAAGTTGAAAAAATTCCTAGAATGACATGGCATAAAATGTCATAGTATAGCATGTCATAAAAAACAAATACATTTCTAAAGAAGGTCCCATATGGTCTAGCGGTCAGGATTCCTGGTTTTCACCCAGGCGGCCCGGGTTCAACTCCCGGTATGGGAACATGACTTTAAACAAACTTTGAACATTGACTTTCATGTCAAAGAACAGTGTTGTCATGTCAATTAAAGCTCATTGAAACCCATTTAAAAATATATTTTTTTTGTCAAAAAAAGTCATAGTATTGTATGTCGAAAAAAAGTCTTAGTATTGTATGTCGAAAAAAAGTCCCGGGTTCAACTCCCGGTATGGGAACATGACTTTAAACAAACTTTGAACATTGACTTTCATGTCAAAGAACAGTGTTGTCATGTCAATTAAAGCTCATTGAAACCCATTTAAAAATATTTTTTTTTGTCAAAAAAAGTCATAGTATTGTATGTCGAAAAAAAGTCATAGTATAGTTGTCATTTCAAAAAAAGAATCATGTCATAGTAAGTTGTATTGGATGTCGAAAAAAAGTCCCGGGTTCAACTCCCGGTATGGGAACATGACTTTAAACAAACTTTGAACATTGACTTTCATGTCAAAAACAGTGTTGTCATGTCAATTAAAGCTCATTGAAACCCATTTAAAAATATAAAAAAAAGTCATAGTATTGTATGTCGAAAAAAAGTCCTGGTAGTATAGCTCCCTCCCGGTATGGGAACATGACTTTAAACAAACTTTGAACATTGACTTTCATGTCAAAGAACAGTGTTGTCATGTCAATTAAAGCTCATTGAAACCCATTTAAAAATATTTTTTTTTGTCAAAAAAAGTCATAGTATTGTATGTCGTCATAAAAAAAAAGTCTTAGTATTGTCTTATGTCGAAAAAAAGTCCCGGGTTCAACTCCCGGTATGGGAACATGACTTTAAACAAACTTTGAACATTGACTTTCATGTCAAAGAACAGTGTTGTCATGTCAATTAAAGCTCATTGAAACCCATTTAAAAATATTTTTTTTTTTGTCAAAAAAAGTCATAGTATTATGTATGTCGAAAAAAAGTCTTAGTATTGTATGTCGAAAAAAAGTTCCGGGTTCAACTCCCGGTATGGGAACATGACTTTAAACAAACTTTGAACATTGACTTTCATGTCAAAGAACAGTGTTGTCATGTCAATTAAAGCTCATTGAAACCCATTTAAAAATATATTTTTTTTTGTCAAAAAAAGTCATAGTATTGTATGTCGAAAAAAAGTCTTAGTATTGGATGTCGAAAAAAAGTCCCGGGTTCAACTCCCGGTATGGGAACATGACTTTAAACAAACTTTGAACATTGACTTTCATGTCAAAGAACAGTGTTGTCATGTCAATTAAAGCTCATTGAAACCCATTTAAAAATATTTTTCTTTTGTCAAAAAAAGTCATAGTATTGTATGTCGAAAAAAGTCATAGTATAGCATGTCAAAAAAATTCATTGTATAGTAAGTTGAAAAAATTCCTAGAATGACATGGCATAAAATGTCATAGTATAGCATGTCATAAAAAACAAATACATTTCTAAAGAAGGTCCCATATGGTCTAGCGGTCAGGATTCCTGGTTTTCACCCAGGCGGCCCGGGTTCAACTCCCGGTATGGGAACATGACTTTAAACAAACTTTGAACATTGACTTTCATGTCAAAGAACAGTGTTGTCATGTCAATTAAAGCTCATTGAAAGTCATTTAAAAATATTTTTTTTTGTCAAAAAAAGTCATAGTATTGTATGTCAAAAAAGTCATAGTACAGTATGTTAAAAAAGTTTATAGTGTCAAAAAAAGTCATAAAAAAGTCATTGTATGTCGAAAAAAAAACATAGTATTGTATGTCGAAAAAAAGTCTTAGTATTGTATGTCGAAAAAAAGTTCCGGGTTCAACTCCCGGTATGGGAACATGACTTTAAACAAACTTTGAACATTGACTTTCATGTCAAAGAACAGTGTTGTCATGTCAATTAAAGCTCATTGAAACCCATTTAAAAATAAAAAAAATTTGCCAAAAAAAGTCATAGTATTGTATGTCGAAAAAAAGTCTTAGTATTGGATGTCGAAAAAAAGTCCCGGGTTCAACTCCCGGTATGGGAACATGACTTTAAACAAACTTTGAACATTGACTTTCATGTCAAAGAACAGTGTTGTCATGTCAATTAAAGCTCATTGAAACCCATTTAAAAATATATTTTTTTTTGTCAAAAAAAGTCATAGTATTGTATGTCGAAAAAAAGTCATAGTATAGCATGTCAAAAAAATTCATTGTATAGTAAGTTGAAAAAATTCCTAGAATGACATGGCATAAAATGTCATAGTATAGCATGTCATAAAAAACAAATACATTTCTAAAGAAGGTCCCATATGGTCTAGCGGTCAGGATTCCTGGTTTTCACCCAGGCGGCCCGGGTTCAACTCCCGGTATGGGAACATGACTTTAAACAAACTTTGAACATTGACTTTCATGTCAAAGAACAGTGTTGTCATGTCAATTAAAGCTCATTGAAAGCCATTTAAAAATATATTTTTTTTGTCAAAAAAAGTCATAGTATTGTATGTCAAAAAAAGTCTTAGTATTGTCATGACTTTAAACAAACTTTGAACATTGACTTTCATGTCAAAGAACAGTGTTGTCATGTCAATTAAAGCTCATTGAAACCCATTTAAAAATATATTTTTTTTGTCAAAAAAAGTCATAGTATTGTATGTCGAAAAAAAGTCATAGTATAGCATGTCAAAAAAATTCATTGTATAGTAAGTTGAAAAAATTCCTAGAATGACATGGCATAAAATGTCATAGTATAGCATGTCATAAAAAACAAATACATTTCTAAAGAAGGTCCCATATGGTCTAGCGGTCAGGATTCCTGGTTTTCACCCCGGGTTCAACTCCCGGTATGGGAACATGACTTTAAACAAACTTTGAACATTGACTTTCATGTCAAAGAACAGTGTTGTCATGTCAATTAAAGCTCATTGAAACCCATTTAAAAATATATTTTTTTTGTCAAAAAAAGTCATAGTATTGTATGTCGAAAAAAAGTCTTAGTATTGTATGTCGGAAAAAAGTCCCGGGTTCAACTCCCGGTATGGGAACATGACTTTAAACAAACTTTGAACATTGACTTTCATGTCAAAGAACAGTGTTGTCATGTCAATTAAAGCTCATTGAAACCCATTTAAAAATATATTTTTTTTGTCAAAAAAAATCATAGTATTGTATGTCGAAAAAAAGTCTTAGTATTGGATGTCGAAAAAAGTCCCGGGTTCAACTCCCGGTATGGGAACATGACTTTAAACAAACTTTGAACATTGACTTTCATGTCAAAGAACAGTGTTGTCATGTCAATTAAAGCTCATTGAAACCCATTTAAAAATATATTTTTTTTGTCAAAAAAAGTCATAGTATTGTATGTCGAAAAAAAGTCATAGTATAGCATGTCAAAAAAATTCATTCTATAGTAAGTTGAAAAAATTGCTAGAATGACATGGCATAAAATGTCATAGTATAGCATGTCATAAAAAACAAATACATTTCTAAAGAAGGTCCCATATGGTCTAGCGGTCAGGATTCCTGGTTTTCACCCAGGCGGGGGTTCAACTCCCGGTATGGGAACATGACTTTAAACAAACTTTGAACATTGACTTTCATGTCAAAGAACAGTGTTGTCATGTCAATTAAAGCTCATTGAAACCCATTTAAAAATATATTTTTTTTGTCAAAAAAAGTCATAGTATTGTATGTCGAAAAAAGTCTTAGTATTGTATGTCGAAAAAAAGTCCCGGGTTCAACTCCCGGTATGGGAACATGACTTTAAACAAACTTTGAACATTGACTTTCATGTCAAAGAACAGTGTTGTCATGTCAATTAAAGCTCATTGAAACCCATTTAAAAATATATTTTTTTTGTCAAAAAAAGTCATAGTATTGTATGTCAAAAAAGTCATAGTATAGCATAGTCATAGTATTATGTCAAAAATTCATTGTATAGTATTGAAAAAATTCATAGTATGACATGGCATAAAATGTCATATGGGAACATGACTTTAAACAAACTTTGAACATTGACTTTCATGTCAAAGAACAGTGTCATGTCAATTAAAGCTCATTGAAACCCATTTAAAAATATCAAAAAAAGTGGTTTGTATGTCGAAAAAAGTCTTAGTATTGTCCCATTCAACTCCCGGTATGGGAACATGACTTTAAACAAACTTTGAACATTGACTTTCATGTCAAAGAACAGTGTTGTCATGTCAATTAAAGCTCATTGAAACCCATTTAAAAATATATTTTTTTTGTCAAAAAAAGTCATAGTATTGTATGTCGAAAAAAAGTCATAGTATTGTATGTCAAAAAAAAAAAAGTCCCGGGTTCAACTCCCGGTATGGGAACATGACTTTAAACAAACTTTGAACATTGACTTTCATGTCAAAGAACAGTGTTGTCATGTCAATTAAAGCTCATTGAAACCCATTTAAAAATATATTTTTTTTGTCAAAAAAAGTCATAGTATTGTATGTCAAAAAAAGAAAAAAAAAAGTCATAGTATTGTATTCGAAAAAAAGTCTTAGTATTGTATGTCGAAAAAAAGTTCCGGGTTCAACTCCCGGTATGGGAACATGACTTTAAACAAACTTTGAACATTGACTTTCATGTCAAAGAACAGTGTTGTCATGTCAATTAAAGCTCATTGAAACCCATTTAAAAATATATTTTTTTTGTCAAAAAAAGTCATAGTATTGTATGTCGAAAAAAAGTCTTAGTATTGTATGTCGAAAAAAAGTCCCGGGTTCAACTCCCGGTATGGGAACATGACTTTAAACAAACTTTGAACATTGACTTTCATGTCAAAGAACAGTGTTGTCATGTCAATTAAAGCTCATTGAAACCCATTTAAAAATATATTTTTTTTGTCAAAAAAAGTCATAGTATTGTATGTCGAAAAAAAGTCATAGTATAGCATGTCAAAAAAATTCATTGTATAGTAAGTTGAAAAAATTCCTAGAATGACATGGCATAAAATGTCATAGTATAGCATGTCATAAAAAACAAATACATTTCTAAAGAAGGTCCCATATGGTCTAGCGGTCAGGATTCCTGGTTTTCACCCAGGCGGCCCGGGTTCAACTCCCGGTATGGGAACATGACTTTAAACAAACTTTGAACATTGACTTTCATGTCAAAGAACAGTGTTGTCATGTCAATTAAAGCTCATTGAAACCCATTTAAAAATATATTTTTTTTGCCAAAAAAAGTCATAGTATTGTATGTCGAAAAAAGTCTTAGTATTGTATGTCGGAAAAAAGTCCCGGGTTCAACTCCCGGTATGGGAACATGACTTTAAACAAACTTTGAAAATTGACTTTCATGTCAAAGAACAGTGTTGTCATGTCAATTAAAGCTCATTGAAACCCATTTAAAAATATATTTTTTTTGTCAAAAAAAGTCATAGTATTGTATGTCGAAAAAAAGTCTTAGTATTGTATGTCGAAAAAAATGTCGAAAAAAAAGTTCCGGGTTCAACTCCCGGTATGGGAACATTAAACAAACTTTGAACATTGACTTTCATGTCAAAGAACAGTGTTGTCATGTCAATTAAAGCTCATTGAAACCCATTTAAAAATATTTTTTTTTTGTCAAAAAAAGTCATAGTATTGTATGTCGAAAAAAAGTCTTAGTATTGTATGTCGAAAAAAAGTATTGTAAGTTCCGGGTTCAACTCCCGGTATGGGAACATGACTTTAAACAAACTTTGAACATTGACTTTCATGTCAAAGAACAGTGTTGTCATGTCAATTAAAGCTCATTGAAACCCATTTAAAAATATATTTTTTTTGTCAAAAAAAGTCATAGTATTGTATGTCGAAAAAAAGTCTTAGTATTGTATGTCGAAAAAAAGTCCCGGGTTCAACTCCCGGTATGGGAACATGACTTTAAACAAACTTTGAACATTGACTTTCATGTCAAAGAACAGTGTTGTCATGTCAATTAAAGCTCATTGAAACCCATTTAAAAATATATTTTTTTTGTCAAAAAAAGTCATAGTATTGTATGTCGAAAAAAGTCATAGTATAGCATGTCAAAAAAATTCATTGTATAGTAAGTTGAAAAAATTCCTAGAATGACATGGCATAAAATGTCATAGTATAGCATGTCATAAAAAACAAATACATTTCTAAAGAAGGTCCCATATGGTCTAGCGGTCAGGATTCCTGGTTTTCACCCAGGCGGCCCGGGTTCAACTCCCGGTATGGGAACATGACTTTAAACAAACTTTGAACATTGACTTTCATGTCAAAGAACAGTGTTGTCATGTCAATTAAAGCTCATTGAAACCCATTTAAAAATATATTTTTTTTGCCAAAAAAAGTCATAGTATTGTATGTCAAAAAAGTCATAGTATTGTATGTAAAAAAAGTTGTATGTCGAAAAAAAAAATAGTCTTAGTATTGTATGTCGAAAAAAAGTCTTATTGTATTGTCTTAGTGTGTCCCGGGTTCAACTCCCGGTATGGGAACATGACTTTAAACAAACTTTGAACATTGACTTTCATGTCAAAGAACAGTGTTGTCATGTCAATTAAAGCTCATTGAAACCCATTTAAAAATATATTTTTTTTTGTCAAAAAAAGTCATAGTATTGTATGTCGAAAAAAAGTCTTAGTATTGGATGTCGAAAAAAAGTTCCGGGTTCAACTCCCGGTATGGGAACATGACTTTAAACAAACTTTGAACATTGACTTTCATGTCAAAGAACAGTGTTGTCATGTCAATTAAAGCTCATTGAAACCCATTTAAAAATATATTTTTTTTGTCAAAAAAAGTCATAGTATTGTATGTCGAAAAAAAGTCATAGTATAGCATGTCAAAAAAATTCATTGTATAGTAAGTTGAAAAAATTCCTAGAATGACATGGCATAAAATGTCATAGTATAGCATGTCATAAAAAACAAATACATTTCTAAAGAAGGTCCCATATGGTCTAGCGGTCAGGATTCCTGGTTTTCACCCAGGCGGCCCGGGTTCAACTCCCGGTATGGGAACATGACTTTAAACAAACTTTGAACATTGACTTTCATGTCAAAGAACAGTGTTGTCATGTCAATTAAAGCTCATTGAAACCCATTTAAAAATATATTTTTTTTGTCAAAAAAAGTCATAGTATTGTATGTCGAAAAAAGTCTTAGTATTGTATGTCAAAAAAAGTTCAACTCCCGGTATGGGAACATGACTTTAAACAAACTTTGAACATTGACTTTCATGTCAAAGAACAGTGTTGTCATGTCAATTAAAGCTCATTGAAACCCATTTAAAAATATATTTTTTTCATAGTATTGTCAAAAAAAGTCATAGTATTGTATGTCGAAAAAAAGTCTTAGTATTGGATGTCGAAAAAAAGTTCCGGGTTCAACTCCCGGTATGGGAACATGACTTTAAACAAACTTTGAACATTGACTTTCATGTCAAAGAACAGTGTTGTCATGTCAATTAAAGCTCATTGAAACCCTTTAAAAATATATTTTTTTTGTCAAAAAAAGTCATAGTATTGTATGTCGAAAAAAGTCATAGTATAGCATGTCAAAAAAATTCATTGTATAGTAAGTTGAAAAAATTCCTAGAATGACATGGCATAAAATGTCATAGTATAGCATGTCATAAAAAACAAATACATTTCTAAAGAAGGTCCCATATGGTCTAGCGGTCAGGATTCCTGGTTTTCACCCAGGCGGCCCGGGTTCAACTCCCGGTATGGGAACATGACTTTAAACAAACTTTGAACATTGACTTTCATGTCAAAGAACAGTGTTGTCATGTCAATTAAAGCTCATTGAAACCCATTTAAAAATATATTTTTTTTGTCAAAAAAAAAAAGTCATAGTATTGTATGTCGAAAAAAAGTCTTAGTATTGTATGTCGAAAAAAAGTCCCGGGTTCAACTCCCGGTATGGGAACATGACTTTAAACAAACTTTGAACATTGACTTTCATGTCAAAGCAGTGTTGTCATGTCAATTAAAGCTCATTGAAACCCATTTAAAAATATATTTTTTTTGTCAAAAAAAGTCATAGTATTGTATGTCCTTAGTATTGTATGTCGAAAAAAGTCCCGGGTTCAACTCCCGGTATGGGAACATGACTTTAAACAAACTTTGAACATTGACTTTCATGTCAAAGAACAGTGTTGTCATGTCAATTAAAGCTCATTGAAACCCATTTAAAAATATATTTTTTTTGTCAAAAAAAGTCATAGTATTGTATGTCGAAAAAAAGTCATAGTATAGCATGTCAAAAAAATTCATTGTATAGTAAGTTGAAAAAATTCCTAGAATGACATGGCATAAAATGTCATAGTATAGCATGTCATAAAAAACAAATACATTTCTAAAGAAGGTCCCATATGGTCTAGCGGTCAGGATTCCTGGTTTTCACCCAGGCGGCCCGGGTTCAACTCCCGGTATGGGAACATGACTTTAAACAAACTTTGAACATTGACTTTCATGTCAAAGAACAGTGTTGTCATGTCAATTAAAGCTCATTGAAACCCATTTAAAAATATATTTTTTTTGTCAAAAAAAAAATAGTATTGTATGTCGAAAAAAAGTCTTAGTATTGTATGTCGAAAAAAAGTATTGTTCAACTCCCGTATGGGAACATGACTTTAAACAAACTTTGAACATTGACTTTCATGTCAAAGAACAGTGTTGTCATGTCAATTAAAGCTCATTGAAACCCATTTAAAAATATATTTTTTTTGTCAAAAAAAGTCATAGTATTGTATGTCGAAAAAAAGTCTTAGTATTGGATGTCGAAAAAAAGTCCCGGGTTCAACTCCCGGTATGGGAACATGACTTTAAACAAACTTTGAACATTGACTTTCATGTCAAAGAACAGTGTTGTCATGTCAATTAAAGCTCATTGAAACCCATTTAAAAATATTTTTTTTTTGTCAAAAAAAGTCATAGTATTGTATGTCGAAAAAAAGTCATAGTATAGCATGTCAAAAAAATTCATTGTATAGTAAGTTGAAAAAATTCCTAGAATGACATGGCATAAAATGTCATAGTATAGCATGTCATAAAAAACAAATACATTTCTAAAGAAGGTCCCATATGGTCTAGCGGTCAGGATTCCTGGTTTTCACCCAGGCGGCCCGGGTTCAACTCCCGGTATGGGAACATGACTTTAAACAAACTTTGAACATTGACTTTCATGTCAAAGAACAGTGTTGTCATGTCAATTAAAGCTCATTGAAACCCATTTAAAAATATATTTTTTTTGTCAAAAAAAGTCATAGTATTGTATGTCGAAAAAAAGTCTTAGTATTGTATGTCGAAAAAAAGTCCCGGGTTCAACTCCCGGTATGGGAACATGACTTTAAACAAACTTTGAAAATTGACTTTCATGTCAAAGAACAGTGTTGTCATGTCAATTAAAGCTCATTGAAACCCATTTAAAAATATTTTTTTTTGTCAAAAAAAGTCATAGTATTGTATGTCGAAAAAAGTCTTAGTATTGTATGTCGAAAAAAAGTTCATTCAACTCCCGGTATGGGAACATGACTTTAAACAAACTTTGAACATTGACTTTCATGTCAAAGAACAGTGTTGTCATGTCAATTAAAGCTCATTGAAACCCATTTAAAAATATATTTTTTTTTTGCCAAAAAAGTCATAGTATTGTATGTCGAAAAAAAGTCTTAGTATTGGATGTCGAAAAAAAGTTCCGGGTTCAACTCCCGGTATGGGAACATGACTTTAAACAAACTTTGAACATTGACTTTCATGTCAAAGAACAGTGTTGTCATGTCAATTAAAGCTCATTGAAACCCATTTAAAAATATATTTTTTTTGTCAAAAAAAGTCATAGTATTGTATGTCGAAAAAAAGTCATAGTATAGCATGTCAAAAAAATTCATTGTATAGTAAGTTGAAAAAATTCCTAGAATGACATGGCATAAAATGTCATAGTATAGCATGTCATAAAAAACAAATACATTTCTAAAGAAGGTCCCATATGGTCTAGCGGTCAGGATTCCTGGTTTTCACCCAGGCGGCCCGGGTTCAACTCCCGGTATGGGAACATGACTTTAAACAAACTTTGAACATTGACTTTCATGTCAAAGAACAGTGTTGTCATGTCAATTAAAGCTCATTGAAACCCATTTAAAAATATATTTTTTTTGTCAAAAAAAGTCATAGTATTGTATGTCGAAAAAAAGTCTTAGTATTGTATGTCGAAAAAAAGTCCCGGGTTCAACTCCCGGTATGGGAACATGACTTTAAACAAACTTTGAACATTGACTTTCATGTCAAAGAACAGTGTTGTCATGTCAATTAAAGCTCATTGAAACCCATTTAAAAATATATTTTTTTTGTCAAAAAAAGTCATAGTATTGTATGTCGAAAAAAAGTCATAGTATAGCATGTCAAAAAAATTCATTGTATAGTAAGTTGAAAAAATTCCTAGAATGACATGGCATAAAATGTCATAGTATAGCATGTCATAAAAAACAAATACATTTCTAAAGAAGGTCCCATATGGTCTAGCGGTCAGGATTCCTGGTTTTCACCCAGGCGGCCCGGGTTCAACTCCCGGTATGGGAACATGACTTTAAACAAACTTTGAACATTGACTTTCATGTCAAAGAACAGTGTTGTCATGTCAATTAAAGCTCATTGAAACCCATTTAAAAATATATTTTTTTTGTCAAAAAAAGTCATAGTATTGTATGTCGAAAAAAAGTCTTAGTATTGTATGTCGAAAAAAAGTTCCGGGTTCAACTCCCGGTATGGGAACATGACTTTAAACAAACTTTGAACATTGACTTTCATGTCAAAGAACAGTGTTGTCATGTCAATTAAAGCTCATTGAAACCCATTTAAAAATATATTTTTTTTGCCAAAAAAAGTCATAGTATTGTATGTCGAAAAAAAGTCTTAGTATTGGATGTCGAAAAAAAGTTCCGGGTTCAACTCCCGGTATGGGAACATGACTTTAAACAAACTTTGAACATTGACTTTCATGTCAAAGAACAGTGTTGTCATGTCAATTAAAGCTCATTGAAACCCATTTAAAAATATATTTTTTTTGTCAAAAAAAGTCATAGTATTGTATGTCGAAAAAAGTCATAGTATAGCATGTCAAAAAAATTCATTGTATAGTAAGTTGAAAAAATTCCTAGAATGACATGGCATAAAATGTCATAGTATAGCATGTCATAAAAAACAAATACATTTCTAAAGAAGGTCCCATATGGTCTAGCGGTCAGGATTCCTGGTTTTCACCCAGGCGGCCCGGGTTCAACTCCCGGTATGGGAACATGACTTTAAACAAACTTTGAACATTGACTTTCATGTCAAAGAACAGTGTTGTCATGTCAATTAAAGCTCATTGAAACCCATTTAAAAATATATTTTTTTTGTCAAAAAAAGTCATAGTATTGTATGTCGAAAAAAGTCTTAGTATTGTATGTCGAAAAAAATCCCGGGTTCAACTCCCGGTATGGGAACATGACTTTAAACAAACTTTGAACATTGACTTTCATGTCAAAGAACAGTGTTGTCATGTCAATTAAAGCTCAAAACCCATTTAAAAATATTTTTTTTTTGTCAAAAAAAGTCATAGTATTGTATGTCGAAAAAAGTCTTAGTATTGTATGTCGGAAAAAAAAAAAGTCCCGGGTTCAACTCCCGGTATGGGAACATGACTTTAAACAAACTTTGAACATTGACTTTCATGTCAAAGAACAGTGTTGTCATGTCAATTAAAGCTCATTGAAACCCATTTAAAAATATATTTTTTTTGTCAAAAAATAGTATTGTATGTCGAAAAAAGTCATAGTATTGTATGTCGAAAAAAAAAGTCTTAGTATTGTATGTCGAAAAAAAGTTCCGGGTTCAACTCCCGGTATGGGAACATGACTTTAAACAAACTTTGAACATTGACTTTCATGTCAAAGAACAGTGTTGTCATGTCAATTAAAGCTCATTGAAACCCATTTAAAAATATATTTTTTTGTCAAAAAAAGTCATAGTATTGTATGTCGAAAAAAAGTCTTAGTATTGTATGTCGAAAAAAAGTTCCGGGTTCAACTCCCGGTATGGGAACATGACTTTAAACAAACTTTGAACATTGACTTTCATGTCAAAGAACAGTGTTGTCATGTCAATTAAAGCTCATTGAAACCCATTTAAAAATATATTTTTTTTGTCAAAAAAAGTCATAGTATTGTATGTCGAAAAAAAGTCTTAGTATTGTATGTCGAAAAAAAGTCCCGGGTTCAACTCCCGGTATGGGAACATGACTTTAAACAAACTTTGAACATTGACTTTCATGTCAAAGAACAGTGTTGTCATGTCAATTAAAGCTCATTGAAACCCATTTAAAAATATTTTTTTTTTGTCAAAAAAAGTCATAGTATTGTATGTCGAAAAAAAGTCATAGTATAGCATGTCAAAAAAATTCATTGTATAGTAAGTTGAAAAAATTCCTAGAATGACATGGCATAAAATGTCATAGTATAGCATGTCATAAAAAACAAATACATTTCTAAAGAAGGTCCCATATGGTCTAGCGGTCAGGATTCCTGGTTTTCACCCAGGCGGCCCGGGTTCAACTCCCGGTATGGGAACATGACTTTAAACAAACTTTGAACATTGACTTTCATGTCAAAGAACAGTGTTGTCATGTCAATTAAAGCTCATTGAAACCCATTTAAAAATATATTTTTTTTGTCAAAAAAAGTCATAGTATTGTATGTCGAAAAAAGTCTTAGTCGAAAAAAAAAAGTCTTAGTATTGTATGTCGAAAAAAAGTTCCGGGTTCAACTCCCGGTATGGGAACATGACTTTAAACAAACTTTGAACATTGACTTTCATGTCAAAGAACAGTGTTGTCATGTCAATTAAAGCTCATTGAAACCCATTTAAAAATATATTTTTTTTGTCAAAAAAAGTCATAGTATTGTATGTCGAAAAAAAGTCTTAGTATTGTATGTCGAAAAAAAGTTCCGGGTTCAACTCCCGGTATGGGAACATGACTTTAAACAAACTTTGAACATTGACTTTCATGTCAAAGAACAGTGTTGTCATGTCAATTAAAGCTCATTGAAACCCATTTAAAAATATATTTTTTTTGTCAAAAAAAGTCATAGTATTGTATGTCGAAAAAAATTGTCTTAGTATTGTATGTCGAAAAAAAGTTCCGGGTTCAACTCCCGGTATGGGAACATGACTTTAAACAAACTTTGAACATTGACTTTCATGTCAAAGAACAGTGTTGTCATGTCAATTAAAGCTCATTGAAACCCATTTAAAAATATATTTTTTTTGTCAAAAAAAGTCATAGTATTGTATGTCGAAAAAAAGTCTTAGTATTGTATGTCGAAAAAAAGTTCCGGGTTCAACTCCCGGTATGGGAACATGACTTTAAACAAACTTTGAACATTGACTTTCATGTCAAAGAACAGTGTTGTCATGTCAATTAAAGCTCATTGAAACCCATTTAAAAATATATTTTTTTGTCAAAAAAAGTCATAGTATTGTATGTCGAAAAAAAGTCATAGTATAGCATGTCAAAAAAATTCATTGTATAGTAAGTTGAAAAAATTCCTAGAATGACATGGCATAAAATGTCATAGTATAGCATGTCATAAAAAACAAATACATTTCTAAAGAAGGTCCCATATGGTCTAGCGGTCAGGATTCCTGGTTTTCACCCAGGCGGCCCGGGTTCAACTCCCGGTATGGGAACATGACTTTAAACAAACTTTGAACATTGACTTTCATGTCAAAGAACAGTGTTGTCATGTCAATTAAAGCTCATTGAAACCCATTTAAAAATATATTTTTTTTGTCAAAAAAAGTCATAGTATTGTATGTCGAAAAAAAGTCTTAGTATTGTATGTCGAAAAAAAGTCCCGGGTTCAACTCCCGGTATGGGAACATGACTTTAAACAAACTTTGAACATTGACTTTCATGTCAAAGAACAGTGTTGTCATGTCAATTAAAGCTCATTGAAACCCATTTAAAAATATTTTTTTTTTGTCAAAAAAAGTCATAGTATTGTATGTCGAAAAAAAGTCTTAGTATTGTATGTCGAAAAAAAGTTCCGGGTTCAACTCCCGGTATGGGAACATGACTTTAAACAAACTTTGAACATTGACTTTCATGTCAAAGAACAGTGTTGTCATGTCAATTAAAGCTCATTGAAACCCATTTAAAAATATATTTTTTTTGTCAAAAAAAGTCATAGTATTGTATGTCGAAAAAAAGTCTTAGTATTGTATGTCGAAAAAAATTCCTTGTCCCGGGTTCAACTCCCGGTATGGGAACATGACTTTAAACAAACTTTGAACATTGACTTTCATGTCAAAGAACAGTGTTGTCATGTCAATTAAAGCTCATTGAAACCCATTTAAAAATATTTTTTTTTTGTCAAAAAAAGTCATAGTATTGTATGTCGAAAAAAAAAAAAGTCTTAGTATTGTATGTCGAAAAAAAGTTCCGGGTTCAACTCCCGGTATGGGAACATGACTTTAAACAAACTTTGAACATTGACTTTCATGTCAAAGAACAGTGTTGTCATGTCAATTAAAGCTCATTGAAACCCATTTAAAAATATATTTTTTTTGCCAAAAAAAGTCATAGTATTGTATGTCGAAAAAAAGTCTTAGTATTGGATGTCGAAAAAAAGTCCCGGGTTCAACTCCCGGTATGGGAACATGACTTTAAACAAACTTTGAACATTGACTTTCATGTCAAAGAACAGTGTTGTCATGTCAATTAAAGCTCATTGAAACCCATTTAAAAATATTTTTTTTTGCCAAAAAAAGTCATAGTATTGTATGTCGAAAAAAAGTCATAGTATAGCATGTCAAAAAAATTCATTGTATAGTAAGTTGAAAAAATTCCTAGAATGACATGGCATAAAATGTCATAGTATAGCATGTCATAAAAAACAAATACATTTCTAAAGAAGGTCCCATATGGTCTAGCGGTCAGGATTCCTGGTTTTCACCCAGGCGGCCCGGGTTCAACTCCCGGTATGGGAACATGACTTTAAACAAACTTTGAACATTGACTTTCATGTCAAAGAACAGTGTTGTCATGTCAATTAAAGCTCATTGAAACCCATTTAAAAATATATTTTTTTTAGTCAAAAAAAGTCATAGTATTGTATGTCGAAAAAAAGTCTTAGTATTGTATGTCGAAAAAAAGTCCCGGGTTCAACTCCCGGTATGGGAACATGACTTTAAACAAACTTTGAACATTGACTTTCATGTCAAAGAACAGTGTTGTCATGTCAATTAAAGCTCATTGAAACCCATGTAAAAATATTTTTTTTTGTCAAAAAAGGTCATAGTATTGTATGTCGAAAAAAAGTCATAGTATAGCATGTCAAAAAAATTCATTGTATAGTAAGTTGAAAAAATTCCTAGAATGACATGGCATAAAATGTCATAGTATAGCATGTCATAAAAAACAAATACATTTCTAAAGAAGGTCCCATATGGTCTAGCGGTCAGGATTCCTGGTTTTCACCCAGGCGGCCCGGGTTCAACTCCCGGTATGGGAACATGACTTTAAACAAACTTTGAACATTGACTTTCATGTCAAAGAACAGTGTTGTCATGTCAATTAAAGCTCATTGAAACCCATTTAAAAATATATTTTTTTTGTCAAAAAAAGTCATAGTATTGTATGTCGAAAAAAAGTCTTAGTATTGTATGTCGAAAAAAAGTTCCGGGTTCAACTCCCGGTATGGGAACATGACTTTAAACAAACTTTGAACATTGACTTTCATGTCAAAGAACAGTGTTGTCATGTCAATTAAAGCTCATTGAAACCCATTTAAAAATATATTTTTTTTGTCAAAAAAAGTCATAGTATTGTATGTCGAAAAAAAAAAAAGTCTTAGTATTGGATGTCGAAAAAAAGTTCCGGGTTCAACTCCCGGTATGGGAACATGACTTTAAACAAACTTTGAACATTGACTTTCATGTCAAAGAACAGTGTTGTTGTCAATTAAAGCTCATTGAAACCCATTTAAAAATATATTTTTTTTGTCAAAAAAAGTCATAGTATTGTATGTCGAAAAAAAGTCATAGTATAGCATGTCAAAAAAATTCATTGTATAGTAAGTTGAAAAAATTCCTAGAATGACATGGCATAAAATGTCATAGTATAGCATGTCATAAAAAACAAATACATTTCTAAAGAAGGTCCCATATGGTCTAGCGGTCAGGATTCCTGGTTTTCGCCCGGGTTCAACTCCCGGTATGGGAACATGACTTTAAACAAACTTTGAACATTGACTTTCATGTCAAAGAACAGTGTTGTCATGTCAATTAAAGCTCATTGAAACCCATTTAAAAATATATTTTTTTTGTCAAAAAAAGTCATAGTATTGTATGTCGAAAAAAAGTCTTAGTATTGTATGTCGAAAAAAAAGTCCCGGGTTCAACTCCCGGTATGGGAACATGACTTTAAACAAACTTTGAACATTGACTTTCATGTCAAAGAACAGTGTTGTCATGTCAATTAAAGCTCATTGAAACCCATTTAAAAATATATTTTTTTTGTCAAAAAAAGTCATAGTATTGTATGTCGAAAAAAAGTCTTAGTATTGTATGTCGAAAAAAGTTCCGGGTTCAACTCCCGGTATGGGAACATGACTTTAAACAAACTTTGAACATTGACTTTCATGTCAAAGAACAGTGTTGTCATGTCAATTAAAGCTCATTGAAACCCATGTAAAAACATTTTTTTTTTTTTCAAAAAAAGTCATAGTATTGTATGTCGAAAAAAAGTCTTAGTATTGTATGTCGAAAAAAAGTTCCGGGTTCAACTCCCGGTATGGGAACATGACTTTAAACAAACTTTGAACATTGACTTTCATGTCAAAGAACAGTGTTGTCATGTCAATTAAAGCTCATTGAAACCCATTTAAAAATATACCCATTTTTGTCAAAAAAATCATAGTATTGTATGTCGAAAAAAAGTCATAGTATTGTATGTATGTCAAGGCATAAAATGTCATAGAAAAAAAGTCTTAGTATTGTATGTCGAAAAAAGTCCCGGGTTCAACTCCCGGTATGGGAACATGACTTTAAACAAACTTTGAACATTGACTTTCATGTCAAAGAACAGTGTTGTCATGTCAATTAAAGCTCATTGAAACCCATTTAAAAATATATTTTTTTTGTCAAAAAAAGTCATAGTATTGTATGTCGAAAAAAAAGTCATAGTATTGTATGTCGAAAAAAAGTCATAGTATTGTATGTCGAAAAAAAGTTCCGGGTTCAACTCCCGGTATGGGAACATGACTTTAAACAAACTTTGAACATTGACTTTCATGTCAAAGAACAGTGTTGTCATGTCAATTAAAGCTCATTGAAACCCATTTAAAAATATATTTTTTTTGCCAAAAAAAGTCATAGTATTGTATGTCGAAAAAAAGTCTTAGTATTGGATGTCGAAAAAAAAGTCCCGGGTTCAACTCCCGGTATGGGAACATGACTTTAAACAAACTTTGAACATTGACTTTCATGTCAAAGAACAGTGTTGTCATGTCAATTAAAGCTCATTGAAACCCATTTAAAAATATATTTTTTTTGTCAAAAAAAGTCATAGTATTGTATGTCGAAAAAAGTCATAGTATAGCATGTCAAAAAAATTCATTGTATAGTAAGTTGAAAAAATTCCTAGAATGACATGGCATAAAATGTCATAGTATAGCATGTCATAAAAAACAAATACATTTCTAAAGAAGGTCCCATATGGTCTAGCGGTCAGGATTCCTGGTTTTCACCCAGGCGGCCCGGGTTCAACTCCCGGTATGGGAACATGACTTTAAACAAACTTTGAACATTGACTTTCATGTCAAAGAACAGTGTTGTCATGTCAATTAAAGCTCATTGAAACCCATTTAAAAATATATTTTTTTTGTCAAAAAAAAAAAGTCATAGTATTGTATGTCGAAAAAAAGTCTTAGTATTGTATGTCGAAAAAAAAAAAGTCATAGTATTGTATGTCCCGGTATGTTCAACTCCCGGTATGGGAACATGACTTTAAACAAACTTTGAACATTGACTTTCATGTCAAAGAACAGTGTTGTCATGTCAATTAAAGCTCATTGAAACCCATTTAAAAATATATTTTTTTTGCCAAAAAAAGTCATAGTATTGTATGTCGAAAAAAAGTCTTAGTATTGGATGTCGAAAAAAAGTCCCGGGTTCAACTCCCGGTATGGGAACATGACTTTAAACAAACTTTGAACATTGACTTTCATGTCAAAGAACAGTGTTGTCATGTCAATTAAAGCTCATTGAAACCCATTTAAAAATATATTTTTTTTTGTCAAAAAAAGTCATAGTATTGTATGTCGAAAAAAAGTCATAGTATAGCATGTCAAAAAAATTCATTGTATAGTAAGTTGAAAAAATTCCTAGAATGACATGGCATAAAATGTCATAGTATAGCATGTCATAAAAAACAAATACATTTCTAAAGAAGGTCCCATATGGTCTAGCGGTCAGGATTCCTGGTTTTCGCCCGGGTTCAACTCCCGGTATGGGAACATGACTTTAAACAAACTTTGAACATTGACTTTCATGTCAAAGAACAGTGTTGTCATGTCAATTAAAGCTCATTGAAACCCATTTAAAAATATATTTTTTTTGTCAAAAAAAGTCATAGTATTGTATGTCGAAAAAAGTCTTAGTATTGTATGTCGGAAAAAAAGTCCCGGGTTCAACTCCCGGTATGGGAACATGACTTTAAACAAACTTTGAACATTGACTTTCATGTCAAAGAACAGTGTTGTCATGTCAATTAAAGCTCATTGAAACCCATTTAAAAATATATTTTTTTTGCCAAAAAAAGTCATAGTATTGTATGTCGAAAAAAAGTCTTAGTATTGGATGTCGAAAAAAAGTTCCGGGTTCAACTCCCGGTATGGGAACATGACTTTAAACAAACTTTGAACATTGACTTTCATGTCAAAGAACAGTGTTGTCATGTCAATTAAAGCTCATTGAAACCCATTTAAAAATATATTTTTTTTGTCAAAAAAAGTCATAGTATTGTATGTCGAAAAAAAGTCTTAGTATTGTATGTCGAAAAAAGTTCCGGGTTCAACTCCCGGTATGGGAACATGACTTTAAACAAACTTTGAACATTGACTTTCATGTCAAAGAACAGTGTTGTCATGTCAATTAAAGCTCATTGAAACCCATTTAAAAATATATTTTTTTTGCCAAAAAAAGTCATAGTATTGTATGTCGAAAAAAAGTCTTAGTATTGGATGTCGAAAAAAAGTTCCGGGTTCAACTCCCGGTATGGGAACATGACTTTAAACAAACTTTGAACATTGACTTTCATGTCAAAGAACAGTGTTGTCATGTCAATTAAAGCTCATTGAAACCCATTTAAAAATATATTTTTTTTGTCAAAAAAAGTCATAGTATTGTATGTCGAAAAAAAGTCATAGTATAGCATGTCAAAAAAATTCATTGTATAGTAAGTTGAAAAAATTGCTAGAATGACATGGCATAAAATGTCATAGTATAGCATGTCATAAAAAACAAATACATTTCTAAAGAAGGTCCAATATGGTCTAGCGGTCAGGATTCCTGGTTTTCACCCAGGCGGCCCGGGTTCAACTCCCGGTATGGGAACATGACTTTAAACAAACTTTGAACATTGACTTTCATGTCAAAGAACAGTGTTGTCATGTCAATTAAAGCTCATTGAAACCCATTTAAAAATATATTTTTTTTGTCAAAAAAAGTCATAGTATTGTATGTCGAAAAAAAAGTCTTAGTATTGTATGTCGAAAAAAAGTCCCGGGTTCAACTCCCGGTATGGGAACATGACTTTAAACAAACTTTGAACATTGACTTTCATGTCAAAGAACAGTGTTGTCATGTCAATTAAAGCTCATTGAAACCCATTTAAAAATAAAAAAAAAAATTCAAAAAAAGTCATAGTATTGTATGTCGAAAAAAGTCTTAGTATTGTATGTCGAAAAAAGTTCCGGGTTCAACTCCCGGTATGGGAACATGACTTTAAACAAACTTTGAACATTGACTTTCATGTCAAAGAACAGTGTTGTCATGTCAATTAAAGCTCATTGAAACCCATTTAAAAATATTTTTTTTTGTCAAAAAAAGTCATAGTATTGTATGTCGAAAAAAGTCTTAGTATTGTATGTCGAAAAAAAAAGTTCCGGGTTCAACTCCCGGTATGGGAACATGACTTTAAACATACTTTGAACATTGACTTTCATGTCAAAGAACAGTGTTGTCATGTCAATTAAAGCTCATTGAAACCCATTTAAAAATATAAAAAAAGTCATTTTGTATGTCAAAAAAAGTCATAGTATTGTATGTCGAAAAAAGTCTTAGTATTGTATGTCGAAAAAAAAAAGTTCGGGTTCAACTCCCGGTATGGGAACATGACTTTAAACAAACTTTGAACATTGACTTTCATGTCAAAGAACAGTGTTGTCATGTCAATTAAAGCTCATTGAAACCCATTTAAAAATATAAAAAAAGTTTTTTTTGTCAAAAAAAGTCATAGTATTGTATGTCGAAAAAAAGTCATAGTATTGTATGTCGAAAAAAAATGTCTTAGTATTGTATGTCGAAAAAAAATTCCGGGTTCAACTCCCGGTATGGGAACATGACTTTAAACAAACTTTGAACATTGACTTTCATGTCAAAGAACAGTGTTGTCATGTCAATTAAAGCTCATTGAAACCCATTTAAAAATATATTTTTTTTGTCAAAAAAAGTCATAGTATTGTATGTCGAAAAAAGTCATAGTATTGTATGTCAAAAAAAGTCATTGTATAGTAAAAAAATTCCGGGTTCAACTCCCGGTATGGGAACATGACTTTAAACAAACTTTGAACATTGACTTTCATGTCAAAGAACAGTGTTGTCATGTCAATTAAAGCTCATTGAAACCCATTTAAAAATATATTTTTTTTGCCAAAAAAAGTCATAGTATTGTATGTCGAAAAAAAGTCTTAGTATTGGATGTCAAAAAAAGTCCCGGGTTCAACTCCCGGTATGGGAACATGACTTTAAACAAACTTTGAACATTGACTTTCATGTCAAAGAACAGTGTTGTCATGTCAATTAAAGCTCATTGAAACCCATTTAAAAATATTTTTTTTTTGTCAAAAAAAGTCATAGTATTGTATGTCGAAAAAAGTCATAGTATAGCATGTCAAAAAAATTCATTGTATAGTAAGTTGAAAAAATTCCTAGAATGACATGGCATAAAATGTCATAGTATAGCATGTCATAAAAAACAAATACATTTCTAAAGAAGGTCCCATATGGTCTAGCGGTCAGGATTCCTGGTTTTCACCCAGGCGGCCCGGGTTCAACTCCCGGTATGGGAACATGACTTTAAACAAACTTTGAACATTGACTTTCATGTCAAAGAACAGTGTTGTCATGTCAATTAAAGCTCATTGAAACCCATTTAAAAATATATTTTTTTTTGTCAAAAAAAGTCATAGTATTGTATGTCGAAAAAAAGTCATAGTATTGTATGTCGAAAAAGTCGAAAAAAAGTCTTAGTATTGTATGTCGAAAAAAAGTTCCGGGTTCAACTCCCGGTATGGGAACATGACTTTAAACAAACTTTGAACATTGACTTTCATGTCAAAGAACAGTGTTGTCATGTCAATTAAAGCTCATTGAAACCCATTTAAAAATATATTTTTTTGTCAAAAAAAGTCATAGTATTGTATGTCGAAAAAAAGTCTTAGTATTGGATGTCGAAAAAAAGTCCCGGGTTCAACTCCCGGTATGGGAACATGACTTTAAACAAACTTTGAACATTGACTTTCATGTCAAAGAACAGTGTTGTCATGTCAATTAAAGCTCATTGAAACCCATTTAAAAATATTTTTTTTTTGTCAAAAAAAGTCATAGTATTGTATGTCGAAAAAAAGTCATAGTATAGCATGTCAAAAAAATTCATTGTATAGTAAGTTGAAAAAATTCCTAGAATGACATGGCATAAAATGTCATAGTATAGCATGTCATAAAAAACAAATACATTTCTAAAGAAGGTCCCATATGGTCTAGCGGTCAGGATTCCTGGTTTTCACCCAGGCGGCCCGGGTTCAACTCCCGGTATGGGAACATGACTTTAAACAAACTTTGAACATTGACTTTCATGTCAAAGAACAGTGTTGTCATGTCAATTAAAGCTCATTGAAACCCATTTAAAAATATATTTTTTTTGTCAAAAAAAGTCATAGTATTGTATGTCAAAAAAAGTCTTAGTATTGTATGTCGGAAAAAAAAAAGTCCCGGGTTCAACTCCCGGTATGGGAACATGACTTTAAACAAACTTTGAAAATTGACTTTCATGTCAAAGAACAGTGTTGTCATGTCAATTAAAGCTCATTGAAACCCATTTAAAAATATATTTTTTTGTCAAAAAAAGTCATAGTATTGTATGTCGAAAAAAAGTCTTAGTATTGTATGTCGAAAAAAAGTTCCGGGTTCAACTCCCGGTATGGGAACATGACTTTAAACAAACTTTGAACATTGACTTTCATGTCAAAGAACAGTGTTGTCATGTCAATTAAAGCTCATTGAAACCCATTTAAAAATATATTTTTTTGTCAAAAAAAGTCATAGTATTGTATGTCAAAAAAGTCATAGTATTGTATGTCGAAAAAAAGTCTTAGTATTGTATGTCGAAAAAAAGTTCCGGGTTCAACTCCCGGTATGGGAACATGACTTTAAACAAACTTTGAACATTGACTTTCATGTCAAAGAACAGTGTTGTCATGTCAATTAAAGCTCATTGAAACCCATTTAAAAATATATTTTTTTTGCCAAAAAAAGTCATAGTATTGTATGTCGAAAAAAAGTCTTAGTATTGGATGTCGAAAAAAAGTCCCGGGTTCAACTCCCGGTATGGGAACATGACTTTAAACAAACTTTGAACATTGACTTTCATGTCAAAGAACAGTGTTGTCATGTCAATTAAAGCTCATTGAAACCCATTTAAAAATATATTTTTTTTGTCAAAAAAAGTCATAGTATTGTATGTCGAAAAAAAGTCATAGTATAGCATGTCAAAAAAATTCATTGTATAGTAAGTTGAAAAAATTCCTAGAATGACATGGCATAAAATGTCATAGTATAGCATGTCATAAAAAACAAATACATTTCTAAAGAAGGTCCCATATGGTCTAGCGGTCAGGATTCCTGGTTTTCACCCAGGCGGCCCGGGTTCAACTCCCGGTATGGGAACATGACTTTAAACAAACTTTGAACATTGACTTTCATGTCAAAGAACAGTGTTGTCATGTCAATTAAAGCTCATTGAAACCCATTTAAAAATATAAAAAAGTTTTTTTTGTCAAAAAAAGTCATAGTATTGTATGTCGAAAAAAAGTCTTATAGTATTGTCATAGTATTGTAAAAAAAAACTCTTAGTATTGTATGTCGAAAAAAAGTTCAACTCCCGGTATGGGAACATGACTTTAAACAAACTTTGAACATTGACTTTCATGTCAAAGAACAGTGTTGTCATGTCAATTAAAGCTCATTGAAACCCATTTAAAAAATATTTTTTTTGCCAAAAAAAGTCATAGTATTGTATGTCGAAAAAAAAAAAAGTCTTAGTATTGGATGTCGAAAAAAAGTCCCGGGTTCAACTCCCGGTATGGGAACATGACTTTAAACAAACTTTGAACATTGACTTTCATGTCAAAGAACAGTGTTGTCATGTCAATTAAAGCTCATTGAAACCCATTTAAAAATATATTTTTTTTGTCAAAAAAAGTCATAGTATTGTATGTCGAAAAAAAGTCATAGTATAGCATGTCAAAAAAATTCATTGTATAGTAAGTTGAAAAAATTCCTAGAATGACATGGCATAAAATGTCATAGTATAGCATGTCATAAAAAACAAATACATTTCTAAAGAAGGTCCCATATGGTCTAGCGTTCAGGATTCCTGGTTTTCACCCAGGCGGCCTGGGTTCAACTCCCGGTATGGGAACATGACTTTAAACAAACTTTGAACATTGACTTTCATGTCAAAGAACAGTGTTGTCATGTCAATTAAAGCTCATTGAAACCCATTTAAAAATATATTTTTTTTGTCAAAAAAAGTCATAGTATTGTATGTCGAAAAAAAGTCTTAGTATTGTATGTCGAAAAAAAGTTCCGGGTTCAACTCCCGGTATGGGAACATGACTTTAAACAAACTTTGAACATTGACTTTCATGTCAAAGAACAGTGTTGTCATGTCAATTAAAGCTCATTGAAACCCATTTAAAAATATTTTTTTTTTGTCAAAAAAAGTCATAGTATTGTATGTCGAAAAAAAGTCATAGTATTGTATGTCGAAAAAAAGTCATAGTATTGTATGTCAAAAAAAGTCTTAGTATTGTATGTCGGAAAAAAGTCCCGGTTCAACTCCCGGTATGGGAACATGACTTTAAACAAACTTTGAACATTGACTTTCATGTCAAAGAACAGTGTTGTCATGTCAATTAAAGCTCATTGAAACCCATTTAAAAATATATTTTTTTGTCAAAAAAAGTCATAGTATTGTATGTCGACAAAAAGTCATAGTATAGCATGTCAAAAAAATTCATTGTATAGTAAGTTGAAAAAATTCCTAGAATGACATGGCATAAAATGTCATAGTATAGCATGTCATAAAAAACAAATACATTTCTAAAGAAGGTCCCATATGGTCTAGCGGTCAGGATTCCTGGTTTTCACCCAGGCGGCCTGGGTTCAACTCCCGGTATGGGAACATGACTTTAAACAAACTTTGAACATTGACTTTCATGTCAAAGAACAGTGTTGTCATGTCAATTAAAGCTCATTGAAACCCATGTAAAAATATATTTTTTTTGTCAAAAAAAGTCATAGTATTGTATGTCGAAAAAAAGTCTTAGTATTGTATGTCGGAAAAAAGTCCCGGGTTCAACTCCCGGTATGGGAACATGACTTTAAACAAACTTTGAACATTGACTTTCATGTCAAAGAACAGTGTTGTCATGTCAATTAAAGCTCATTGAAACCCATGTAAAAATATTTTTTTTTTTGTCAAAAAAAGTCATAGTATTGTATGTCGAAAAAAAGTCTTAGTATTGTATGTCAAAAAAAAGTTCCGGGTTCAACTCCCGGTATGGGAACATGACTTTAAACAAACTTTGAACATTGACTTTCATGTCAAAGAACAGTGTTGTCATGTCAATTAAAGCTCATTGAAACCCATTTAAAAATATTTTTTTTTGTCAAAAAAAGTCATAGTATTGTATGTCGAAAAAAAGTCATAGTATTGTATGTCGAAAAAAAGTCATAGTATTGTATGTCGAAAAAAAGTCTTAGTATTGTATGTCGGAAAAAAGTCCCGGGTTCAACTCCCGGTATGGGAACATGACTTTAAACAAACTTTGAACATTGACTTTCATGTCAAAGAACAGTGTTGTCATGTCAATTAAAGCTCATTGAAACCCATTTAAAAATATATTTTTTTGTCAAAAAATGTCATAGTATTGTATGTCGAAAAAAAGTCATAGTATTGTATGTCGAAAAAAGTCATAGTATTGTATGTCGAAAATAAGTCTTAATATTGTATGTCGAAAAAAAGTTCCGGGTTCAACTCCCGGTATGGGAACATGACTTTAAACAAACTTTGAACATTGACTTTCATGTCAAAGAACAGTGTTGTCATGTCAGTTAAAGCTCATTGAAACCCATTTAAAAATATTTTTTTTTTGCCAAAAAAAGTCATAGTATTGTATGTCGAAAAAAAGTCATAGTATTGTATGTCGAAAAAAAGTCATAGTATTGTATGTCGAAAAAAAGTCTTAGTATTGTATGTCGAAAAAAAAGTTCCGGGTTCAACTCCCGGTATGGGAACATGACTTTAAACAAACTTTGAACATTGACTTTCATGTCAAAGAACAGTGTTGTCATGTCAATTAAAGCTCATTGAAACCCATTTAAAAATAAAAAAAATTTGCCAAAAAAAGTCATAGTATTGTATGTCGAAAAAAAGTCTTAGTATTGGATGTCGAAAAAAAGTCCCGGGTTCAACTCCCGGTATGGGAACATGACTTTAAACAAACTTTGAACATTGACTTTCATGTCAAAGAACAGTGTTGTCATGTCAATTAAAGCTCATTGAAACCCATTTAAAAATATTTTTTTTTTGTCAAAAAAAGTCATAGTATTGTATGTCTAAAAAAGTCATAGTATTGTATGTCGAAAAAAAGTCTTAGTATTGTATGTCGAAAAAAAGTCTTAGTATTGTATGTCGAAAAAAAGTTCCGGGTTCAACTCCCGGTATGGGAACATGACTTTAAACAAACTTTGAACATTGACTTTCATGTCAAAGAACAGTGTTGTCATGTCAATTAAAGCTCATTGAAACCCATTTAAAAATATATTTTTTTTGCCAAAAAAAGTCATAGTATTGTATGTCGAAAAAAAGTCTTAGTATTGGATGTCGAAAAAAAGTCATAGTATTGTATGTCGAAAAAAAGTCTTAGTATTGTATGTCGAAAAAAGTTCCGGATTCAACTCCCGGTATGGGAACATGACTTTAAACAAACTTTGAACATTGACTTTCATGTCAAAGAACAGTGTTGTCATGTCAATTAAAGCTCATTGAAACCCATGTAAAAATATTTTTTTTTTGTCAAAAAAAGTCATAGTATTGTATGTCGAAAAAAAGTCATAGTATTGTATGTCGAAAAAAAGTCATAGTATTGTATGTCGAAAAAAAGTCTTAGTATTGTATGTCGAAAAAAAGTTCCGGGTTCAACTCCCGGTATGGGAACATGACTTTAAACAAACTTTGAACATTGACTTTCATGTCAAAGAACAGTGTTGTCATGTCAATTAAAGCTCATTGAAACCCATTTAAAAATATATTTTTTTTGTCAAAAAATGTCATAGTATTGTATGTCGAAAAAAGTCATAGTATTGTATGTCGAAAAAAAGTCATAGTATTGTATGTCGAAAATAAGTCTTAATATTGTATGTCGAAAAAAAGTTCCGGATTCAACTCCCGGTATGGGAACATGACTTTAAACAAACTTTGAACATTGACTTTCATGTCAAAGAACAGTGTTGTCATGTCAATTAAAGCTCATTGAAACCCATTTAAAAATATATTTTTTGCCAAAAAAGTCATAGTATTGTATGTCGAAAAAGTCTTAGTATTGTATGTCGAAAAAAAAGTCATAGTATTGTATGTCGAAAAAAGTCTTAGTATTGTATGTCGAAAAAAAAGTTCCGGGTTCAACTCCCGGTATGGGAACATGACTTTAAACAAACTTTGAACATTGACTTTCATGTCAAAGAACAGTGTTGTCATGTCAATTAAAGCTCATTGAAACCCATTTAAAAATAATTTTTTGCCAAAAAAAGTCATAGTATTGTATGTCGAAAAAATTCTTGGTATTGGATGTCGAAAAAAGTCCCGGGTTCAACTCCGGTATGGGAACATGACTTTAAACAAACTTTGAACATTGACTTTCATGTCAAAGAACAGTGTTGTCATGTCAATTAAAGCTCATTGAAACCCATTTAAAAATATATTTTTTTGTCAAAAAAAGTCATAGTATTGTATGTAAAAAAGTGTCTAAAAAAAGTCATAGTATTGTATGTCGAAAAAAGTCATAGTATTGTATGTCGAAAAAAAGTCTTAGTATTGTATGTCGAAAAAAAAAGTTCGGGGTTCAACTCCGGGTATGGGAACATGACTTTTAAACAAACTTTGAACATTGACTTTCATGTCAAAGAACAGTGTTGTCATGTCAATTAAAGCTCATTGAAACCCATTTAAAAATATATTTTTTGCCAAAAAAAGTCATCTGAGTATTGGATGTCGATGTATTGTATGTCGAAAAAAAAGTCTTAGTATTGTATGTCGAAAAAAAGTTCGGGTTCAACTCCCGGTATGGGAACATGACTTTAAACAAACTTTGAACATTGACTTTCATGTCAAAGAACAGTGTTGTCATGTCAATTAAAGCTCATTGAAACCCATTTAAAAATATTTTTTTTTTGCCAAAAAAAGTCATAGTATTGTATGTCGAAAAAAAGTCATAGTATTGTATGTATGTGTTCGAAAAAAAGTTCCGGGTTCAACTCCGGTATGGGAACATGACTTTAAACAAACTTTGAACATTGACTTTCATGTCAAAGAACAGTGTTGTCATGTCAATTAAAGCTCATTGAAACCCATTTAAAAATAAAAACATTTTTGCCAAAAAAAGTCATAGTATTGTATGTCGAAAAAAATTCTTAGTATTGGATGTCGAAAAAAAGTCCGGGTTCAACTCCCGGTATGGGAACATGACTTTAAACAAACTTTGAACATTGACTTTCATGTCAAAGAACAGTGTTGTCATGTCAATTAAAACTAATTGAAACCCATGTAAAAATATTTTTTTTTGTCAAAAAAAGTCATAGTATTGTATGTCGAAAAAAGTCTTAGTATTGTATGTCGGAAAAAAGTCCCGGGTTCAAC